>NC_079505.1:22234621-22375940 GCF_030052815.1 Hevea brasiliensis
TATATAGTGATTTAAAAGTAAGTATTTGGTAAAATAGCTATTGAAATAGATTAAATGTAAAAATAATGGTATTATCCTCACTCTAGTCAAGATACTCCCTCAACCTCTAAAATCTATGAGGATAACTTTTCATGAACCACTCCTCAACCTTTAAAAAAGATAGTATAAATACTCACTATCAAATAGTATAAATAAGAAAAGTAGTGTTTTGATTATAATCAAAATACTAAGCACTGCCTTAAAAGCTGTTGTCGAACATGGCTTAAGTAGACAATTTAATTTTAATTCTTAAACCATAATTAATTAGAGCCTAGAAAGTTAAAATTCAATTACGGTGCAAATAAATTTTTAACTTGTATTAGTGTTGCATTTGAACGATTAGTCAGTTTTTTGTATTGCACTAATCATCTAATTAACATAAGATGATTCTATTTACTTGTGAGTTGTTTTCAATTTCTTTATTTTTTAATTTTAAATTATTTAAATAATTTAATTTTTCTTTTCAATAATCACTTAAATTTAGTCTTTTATTTTCACAACACAAAATAATCATGTGGTTATATACATAAAATTTTAAATAAAATAAATAATCCAAGTAAATAACTCATGAACTAAAATTTTGTACGTAAATATGATTTCCAAAGTTTTCCTTGATTCACAATTTTAAACAGAAAAGACAAATAATCTAAGTCTCCAACTCTTCCTTAATTTTTGTGTGTATATATTAATTATTTTTATAATTCATTTAGAATCCAAATATGATAAAAATTAATAATTTTTAATTTTTAATTTAATTAAAATATATTAATTTTTAATAATTAATTAAATTAAAATTTATAATTATAAATAATTTAAAATTAAGGATATTTTTGACAATCCAAATGTTCTTTCCTCCTTTTCACTTCTATATATTTTAGATCACATATGTTGAACGTGCATCAAATAATTTATGATATAATTATTTCATATTTTGTAGAAAATTAAATATTAATTTTAATTACTTAAATTAATATATTAAAATTTTTAATAATAATTAATATTAAAATTTAATAAGTATAATATTATATATTTATTTTAAAATATTTTCATATTTAGTATTTTATAAATATTTTTTTATGTGCGTATATACTTGCGATTAATTTACATCCTAATTAACTAATGAATCCCAAAGCAATTAAACCTTTTATTTGATTTTCTATCAATTTGTTTGCCATAAACTTTGGTTTTTATAGATACAATTAATATATAATGAATTTTTAATTAAATTAAACAATTTTAATTGATTTATATTCTTATAATAAAATATAATATTTTTTATTAATATTTAAATATTTTCTTACTTTAATTAATAACCTTACTTTAATTAAGAACCTTTAATAAAAGAACTGAGTTTGATCTCACACACACACACACACACACACACATATATATATATATATATATATATATATATATATGTATAGTCATTGTGCAGATTTTGATGGAGAATTTTGTTATAAGTACAATGCACTGATACAAGTCTTAAATTAAAGTTCAAACAGTCATACCTTGGAAAAGCCAATGTGGTTTTTTTCTTTCATTGTCAAACGTTGCACTAGAGCTGCTCATGGGGGTTGTTAGGGTGCTGCAATCCCCTCCTTTTCCGGACTTAATTGATGAAGGAGAATCAAGCTCCTTCATACGCTTATGCATTTGTTCAGAGAATCCCAATTCTTGATTTGTGGACATGATCGTCTTCTTGCTGCTACTGCCTCCAATGCTTAATGTTAGCTGCGCTTCACTTTCTCGGTCAGGGCCATGGATGCTTATTTTATAATTCCCTTTCAAGGGGATGAAAGACCTTGCTCCTGCAACCCTGTCATCATCAATGGCAGTGCTAACAGCAGTTATATGTTTCTTCTGCAGCAGGCATCTCAAGATTAAATCCCCTTGTAATCATTCTCATGGTCTCACCAGAGCAACTGCTGCTTCTTTCCCTTGGGCTCAGGCCTTGAAAGTTAAAAATATACAGATGACTACTTTGTGTTGTGGGATTACGTAGGTTAATGAATTGAGATTGGATATTAATATGTGAACTACTGGTCATGAGACTCCTGTATTTTTTATTCTGTTTAATTTCTTTGTTGAGCTCATCCATTAACACCTTCTGCACACTGTATAGCCAGTGGAGTTCCCTCACCCGCAAGTTTCAGCGTCAGCTTCTTCAAGTTCCTCAGTTTCTTCGTTAGATTCCTGAATTAAAATTACACTACAGTCTTGATGAATTACCTGCTGTTTGAATGTATCTTCACGCATCTGCATTGTCTTTCTGATGAAATCTACGCTGTTTTTCTCAGGCAAACGCTCATAAGGGTTAGCACGCATGAGTCCTCCATAGCAGTGGAGCGGCTCTTGGGTAAGCTGAAGCCAAGAAATATCCACAGTGTGTTGTCTCAACCAACGCATCCAATGCAAAGCCGGCCCTTCCATGCAGACAAGTGCTAACTGAACTTTAAACTCTTCTAGGATGTTATTGATGGCAAAATATTTCTCTACCCTTGCTAAATACCCAACAGGGTCCACTCCATCGAAATTGGGTAGTTTCACTTATTTGATGGCCATGGTTGAATCATCAACAACAATGGCTTGAGCAACAGGAGGAGCAGTAGAACTGTTACCTACTGTTGGAGTTCGGGTGGATGCTTCAGCTTTATCAGCGGCTCCTTTTCCTCTGTGAGCAATGATTCATTACGGGTAAACATCTGCTCCTGTTCCATTTTTTAAGAAAGTCAAGCGTTGCTCTTGCTCCAATTTCATGTTGGCAAGTATTTATTCGACATAGGTCATGTTCCTCTCTACCTGATCTACACGTCTTTCTACTCATCCTTCCATACCAGGAGAAACTCCGTCTAGCTCAAGCTAGCCCAGCCATAGCTGCTTCAGAGAAATAATCCACGATACCCTCTCCTTCTGCTGCACTTTATTTATGCTTGAGAATTTGTGACCCTCCAGCTCATGGTTTCATGTGGATTGCCTTCCCTGAATTCCCGCAACTGCTTAACCTCCAATTTGATTCCTTCCAGCAGCCAATCTGTAGGTCCTTCTAATTCACCTTTCAGAATTTCTTTCTCCCTTGTGTTCCTTCTATAATAAACTTTCGATGGCCTTGGACCTTGGCCCACATCATCGGAGGCCTTAACTGGGATGCTTCTATCATATTCTGATTCTTGACCAGTCCAGTAATTTAGAAGCTGATATTCAACTCTCTAGTTTGCAAATAGTCCAGTTCATCCACACAATGAACACTAAAGCTGTTGCTATTTGGTGACGGGGTTAGAAGATTGAAGGCACATTCAAATTTAGTTCCCATTCCTGAAATGTTATCCCTGTCAAATCCCCAATGATCAAAGGAATCAGAAAGAGATAATTTGGTAAGCAGACAAGGAAGAACAACAAATTCCTGAAATGATATCACTGTCAATTGCTCAGGTGTCCTGTCAGTTCCTTTTTCCTCTTTCTCACGAAGAAGAAAACAAAAGATGGAGACGATAAATTCAAGATGTGGAGATGGGGATCAAGAGACTAATGTTTCAATTGCTCGTGGTGGACCTATTTACGTTCCCAACTTGGTGGGGCCTCTCACTAGAGTTCCTGACTTCGAGTGTGCTCTTTTCTGTCAACTTCAAGTTTTTTGTTCACTGTACACTAATGCTTGCTTGATTATTATGGAATATTGTCCCTTTTATGGAATATTGACAGATCCAAGACGTTCCGCGTTCCAAGTAACTATGATTCTGATTCTTGTCCTGTCCAGTAATTTGGAAGCTGATATTCAACCCTCTAGTTTGCAAATAGTCCAGTTCATCCACACAATGTACACTACAGCTGTTGCTATTTGGTGGCGGGGTTAGAAGATTGAAGGCACATTCAAGTTTAGTTCCCATTCCTGAAATGTTTTCCCTGTCAAATTCCCAATGATCAAAGGAATCAGAAAGAGATAATTTGGTAAGCAGACAGGGAAGAACAATAAATTCCTGAAATGATATCACTGTCAATTGCTGAGGTGTCCTGTAACTTATTCCTCTTTCTCACGAAGAAGAAAACAAAAGATGGAGTCGATAAATTCAAGGGCCGGAGAGGGGGATCAAGAGACTAATGCTTCAATTGCTCGTGGTGGATCTATTTACGTTCCCAAATTAGTGGGGCCTCTCACTTCGAGTCTGGTCTTTTCTGTCAACTTCAAGTTTTTGTTCACCATACACTACTGCTTGCTTGATTATTATGGAACATTGACCCTTTTATGTAGGATTTGAAGGATGAATTGTGCTTGCCCGATTGTTCCTTCTCCAAATGCACCCGATCAATCTATATATGTCACATTACAAAAAATTATGGGAGTTTTATTTAAAATTATAGTAGAGCATATTTAAAACTATAATTTATTAACTTTTTATTAGTTAGGTGTATATATAGGGGGGTGAGCATTCAGTTCGAACCGAACCGAAATAGATGAAGAATCGAATCGAACTGAATAACTTTATTTCGGTTTTATACGGTTCAAACCAATCGATTTTGATTTTTGATTGATTTTTTAATTTAGACTTTATTTTCAAGTTATTTGGTCTAATTTTGACTTTGGTTTGAATCTAATAACTATTAATTAATGAAATTAAATAATATATATATATATAATTAAATATAATTCATAAATTCTCCATAAAAATAAATCAATTAAAAAATTGATTCGGTTCGATTTGATTCGATTTGAATATATAAAATTACTGTTCGGTTCGATTCTGTTTAATCGATTTTTTTCTCTTCAAAACCGAACCGAACTGAAATAACTAAAATTTTTATAATATAAAATCAAACTGAACTGATTGAATTTTAAAACCAAATCAATTGAATCAAAATGATTTGGTTCGATTAAATTTTTTAGTTTGAACCGAAATCTGCTCATCCCTATGCATACATACCCGGATGCGTGTAAAAATTTTATTTTTTGTGCTTGGTTTTGAAATTATTGAGGGAAAAAATAAAGAAGGTAAGTCTTAATAAACCAATTCATAAACTTTAAATATAAGCTGATCAATTTGTTTATAACAGCTTTTAAAATTATAAGTCGATTTTATAAGTTAAACGAATAATTTCAGATCAATTTTTCATTTTATTGCTTATAAGTCTTATACTATAAATTAATTTAACCAAGTATTTTATTATATTATCCTCATTTAATTTTAAAATTTAATCATAAATTTAATTTAATACTTTATTTAATTATTTTAATAATAAATATATTTTTAAATTATTTTTTATTAAACATATTAATTATTTATTAATTATTTATAAATATTTTAATTAAATATATAACTACTTAAAATTTTAAATATTTATAAATTTAAATTAACTTATAAGTGTTGATTAGCTTAAATTTATAGCTTTTTGGTTTCTATTGCTCTCTTTCTTTTCTTGATTGATTGATTTCTCCGTTTTCCGTTTTCATTTATCATTGTTTTTTCTTTCTTGGGTTTAACTAAAAATTTCAGATTTTCTGCGGTGATGCACTGACACATTGTATTCTTATTATTGGTATATTTAACAATTCAAGAAAACCTTCGGTAGCCGTAAGTTTGAAATCGTTGTAAAAGGAATCACACAAACACTAGCAATAGCATAGATGACAGATTCAAATTTCCATTTGTGCTTTGCTGTATAAATGAAAATAAAGAGAATTAATTAACTTGTAGGGTTAAAAAAAAAAAAATTAAAAGGCATTAACTGTATAAGGCAACATGATAATAGATGTAGTAAACAGCGCCCGTTTAACATTTTGATTGGATGGTCAGGATTACTTGTAATATATATATATATATAAAAGTGTCTTTACAATTTAAGAAGATTGTCAAAAATTAAAAAGCAGAAAATAATTTTTCCTTTTAAGGAAAGAAAATCATTTTCTTTAAAAATAATTTAATTTTCTCTATCATCAGAAAATTTTTTTCCATTGATTCATTTTTTTGAATGTTCGAAACATAAAAAAAATATAAACAAACGGAGCCTTAGATGCTTTTGGAAAAAGTGATTGAATAATCAAAATGCTACTAAGAGAGTCTTTAATTGTATTGCAACAATTACAGCTTAGTTACCAATCATGGTATTTGGGAGCTCAGGACAAATTTACATGAACCCTTTTGTCATTAAGGAATCCTTTTGATATGGGTGGATTTTATTTTATAGTTTATATACAAGTGAGTTGTTCAACTAGACAGACAAGTGATACCAGCTAATTGTTAAATCCAAGTTCGTTTTTCTTTTTGGTGTTAATTTCATGGGTCAAATGTCTAATTATGCTGTTATAATTGAAGAAATTAATGGGTTTACTATTATTATTATTATTATTATTCAATAATGCTTTGCGGATCAAATTGGAAAAGAACATTCTACGAGAATATCTCCTTTTAGTGACTAACAAGTGGGAGTGATAGAGCTTTCAATGTTCATGAAAAGAAGGGAAAGAGGAAAGGTTCATGGTGTCGTCAGGCACATTGCCATAGCTAACCTACAAAAACAAAGCAGGAATTTGATCAAGTCAAGCCCCAGTTCAAATCTTTCTTTCTTTGAATCAATTATCAATATCCTTTACTTGTATATGTTTAATCACAGTATTTAATTGCCTGTAATATTTTCGGGCGTATCTCTTCCTTAAAATCTGTAACGTGATGTCCTCTTCAGACGATAACTTTCCATGCCTGTTAACATGAGAGTTTGAATGTTGGAAAAAGTGTTTTAATGTGAATATGTGATTCCATGATTTGAAATATTGCTTTCCTTTTTTTTTTTTGTCCTTTGGCAAAATGCCTCTTTGATCCTTCTTTAAGCTGTATTTTCAAATAGCCATGCTTGCTCTTAAAACTTTTTGGCAGTCAATCAGGCTGCCCTGTGTTTCTCGCTTTTTCAAGCATAGAATTAACTTGTAAACCAATGAAACTTCGTACCAATATATTATTGCTGTGGGAAGGCCACGCACTTACCTTTGCTTGGCCATGGAACACATAAGAACATTGAACAATCCCTAATTAATGTCCAGTAAATAATCTACCAATGACCCCAAAAATTTCACACAGACCCTTTAAATCCTTATTCTTGTTTCCCAATGGTCGCGACTGGTTTCCTTTAAAGGCAGCCTCGCAATCATCAGCAGCGGCAGCAGCTTTGTTGGCCAAATCAGCCAACTCGAAGAAGGTCTCAGAATTCAAGTCGTTGTCTGCCATTATAATAGCAGAAACAGCCATGTTATAGTCGCCGATGCATATTTGGAGAGGTTTCTGGTTTTCATTCTTGAGCAGTTGAGTTATGAAGTCTCGGGTGGTTGAGGCACTCAAGTATGCTAATCTAACAGCAACGAAGGCCAGTGTGTATTGATCAGCTTCTGGGGTGCGTGAATCTGAGTAAAGAGACTCCACACAGAAGGAGTAATTTGAAGTTCGCTTGCAGACCTTGTCCACTATTTTAGTAGGAAAAGAAGCAGCATGGAGGATTGAGAAAAGAAGCAAGAGGGAGAGGAGGAAGAAACCATTTGATGGGGACATGTTTCTTCTTGGATTCGTGAGAATGAATGATTTGGGCATGGGGTGATTGATTTGGGTTGGAGCAGAGGAATGGGATGCTAATATAAATAGCCCTATTATTAAAAAAATAATTAAAAAAAATGAAATTTGTGAAAGTAAAAAAAAAAAAATTAAATGAGCAGCTAGGGCATTAGCGTCCGACTACTCTAATAATTTTTTTTTTAATCTCTCAATTACACTCATGCTTACACCACAATTATCATACTTGCATTTACACCCTTACAATCCAATTATTGACTAACTAATAATGTGATATAAAAAAAATAATAATTATAGAACATAAAAAAAAAATTAAAATACAAATATTATTTATGATTAGATAATTAAATAATAAAAGTAAAAAAAAATAATTACAACAATGAAACAATGAAAGAAATACAACAATCATTGAAAATTTTATTTAATTTTCCAATTGAGATTCAATTAATTTTTCAGTATATAGACAAAATTTTAATAATCTTAATATATATTAAAATTTAATTAAAATCTTAATATATATTAAAATTTAATTAATCTTTTAGTATATAAACAAAAGTAAAAGGATTAGCGAAATACAACAATAATCGAAACCTGTTATTTGAAAGGTATGTTTTTGCGAATCTGTTGTGCAATGTTATTGTAAATGAAAAGTAAGACGTTAAGTGGAGTTTTACAGTCAGCTTAAGACTTTTACAGCAGCACTATGCATTTAATTAATAAATACTAAATAATAACCATTTTCAATTATTTATAAAATATTTAATATTATTTATTCACTATAATAATTTTATTAATTTTTTATTATAATATTAATAAATTTTTATTTATAAATAATATTTATATTTTTAAATTTCTTTTACCCCTGAGATTATTAATACTTTTTATATAACATTATTAGTTAGTCAATAATCCGATTGTATGAGTGTAAGTGCAAGTGAGAAAATTGTGGTGTGGGTGGGACTATAACGAAAATAGAGAGAGTAAAAAAAAAAAACTATTAAAGTAGCCAGATGCTACATAAAATAGTGTCCAACTAGTCGGACGCTATTTTAAGTTGCATCTAGCTATTCTTTTACCTTTTTTTTTTTTGCTTTCTGAGGTTTTTTAATTTTTTTTTGTAGTGAAGTGCTATTTATATTAACATTCTCCTTTCTCTCTCCTCTAACTCCACAAATACCTTCTTTAGTAAAAGTATAAACTCACCCCATATGGTAGTTTTTTGTTTTTTTTTAAATGCACCCTTTTAGTAAAAAGTTCAGAGGAAATATTGTATAGTTAATGAATTTTAGGTGTTTTTAGCCTTCCTTTCCCTAACAATAGGAGAAATTTTATAATAAAAGTTTTACCATAATCAACAGTCAAAATTTCTCTAACAATAGGATAGTCAGCACCAACTCCACCACCAAGGTTGATATGCAAATCAAAAAGATAATGCAATCTCTAATAAAAAAAAAATTCCCAAAGTAGATCCTCATTAGACAAAAATACCATTTATGCATATTTGTATTGAAGAAAAATGGGAGAGAAAATAATGGGTGGGATATAATTTTTCCTTATTTGGATAAGGAAGGAAATTTGTTAAAAGGAAAGAAAATGAAACTTATTTTCTTTCTATATCATTCTCTCCGTTTTGGAAAGAAAATTAGCAAATAAGGGAAAGAAAATTTACTATTAGTTGTTTGTCCTATGTATTTTGAATTGCATTTAGAAATATGGAAGATAAAATTGTAAATTCATAAAGTATTTTCTTTCCTCTCTACACATTATGATCTCTTCTCAATAAGGAAAAGTATAATTATCTTTCCTGATTATTTGTTTGCCTTCAATTCAAACAAAAGAGAGAAAAATAACAAAGAGAAAATTTTAATTATTTTTCCTTCTTTTTTTTTTTTTTACTGTCCTTCTTTTATTTGTAATTTTGTAATTCCACGGAACAAGTGTTCTTTGTATCAACCATGCTTCTTGATTAATGATTAATGAAAGACCATCTTTGACCGAAACAAAAAAAATTGTGTATGTGTTCACTCTCCAAGCAAGCATCTGCAACTATAGAGATTTAATTTCTTGGTTAAACGACAATGCAACGACTACATCAATTGCATCACTCAATGGAGTAGTCAATGATAAAGGACATTCCATAGCTACAGGGTCTACACCTGAAGAAAAAATTATAAACTTAACACATGGATTCATATACATGGGTTCTAACCTATATTCATACAATCCTAAGATCTCCACCATATTTGTTTCACTAGTCTATCATATAATCACATGAATAACATAAACTATATAGATTAGTTTATAGTCTATGTGAGTCTTTTAAAGACACTAAGAACAAAAAGCCAAATCGCCACCACTTAGTGCACACACTTCACACTCTGTATGTGGTTTTCTTTTATTTTTCTTCTATATCTAATGAAGACAAAAGCTTAGCTATTTATAAAGTCATGGCACCTTTTGGTCAATAGTTGCATCACTTCATAATATAACTATTAAGAAGAGTTGCATCTCTTTATGCAATTACATCTTTTAACCAATGTACATGACTTTTGGATTTTGCCACCTTTTGGCAATATACATGACTTTTCATGCTGTAATGGCCCGGCCCACTAGTGATATTGTCCGCTCTAGGCCGAAGCCCTTACGGTTTTAAAACGAATTACTAGGAGTTACGAACCAACAACTTATAAACCTAGCATCTCTCCCGTGTTTTGCTGATGTGGGATTTGCCTAGGGTGTTACAATCCACCTCCCTTATGGGACTCAAAGATTCCATCGAGGTTTGCCCCACCATCGCTCAAGGTTGCACGTGGAGTGACTCGATACCACAAATGTAACGCCCGCCCACTAGTGATATTGTCCGCCTGGGCCTAAACCACAAATGTAATGGCCCGCCCACTAGTGATATTGTCCGCTCTAGGCCGAACCCCTCACGGTTTTAAAACGCGTCACTAGGAGTTATGAACCAACAACTTATAAACCCAGCATCTCTCCCGTGTTTTGCCGATGTGGGATTTGCCTAGGGTGTTACACATACAGTTGTTCTTGGTACTGATTTTAAGTTTAATAGATCCACGCTAATCCACAAGGGTAAACCCAAACCATATTCTAACATCTCCCACTCACACATGATGGGTTAACTCTCATTTCAAATTCTACAAAATTTTTTACTTTACAAATAGACAATGTGATCAGTGCATACTTTGAAAGCTCATTTGCTATATACCTATTAGAATAATTTAGCATCTGGACTAATAGAGATTAAAGTAGATGCAGTATGTAACACCCTATATCATTTATCACATTTATATCTATTTTAATCTCATTCATATATCCTGAGTTAAAAATTATGTCTTTATCGCAATGATAAACATAATTGATCGACTTATGAACACATACTAATGTGACAATTCCAATTATCTTTCTCTTTTCATGATACTCTCAACCTTAATTTAGCTTGATTTTCTAGGAATGCTCTTCCAGACTAAATATTTCTTAGTCCTTTGGCAACACCCTAAGATAGCTAAGTCTTGAAATGATAAGCACCCAAATGAACATTGCCTAAGGATGCTGACCTCTAATGGAACCCAAGATCATCAACACCAAAATAAGTTTTCTTTGAACAAAATAAGATGCAATCTCTATGGAAAAAGAAGCACCAGAATATATATTTCAAAGAGAAACAGATCAAGTGTCAACACAATAACCCAACTTGTGGGATTACATTAATCATCAAGTAAAATAGGTAAGTGATCAAGTTGCCTAAGTTCTAGTTCTTCTAGAAACTAGCAAGAAAGAAAACTCAAACTCTCTCTAAGGGAGGCTCTCATGTATAGCAGAAATGAAAAACTAAAGGAAGAAGATGGTATTCTCTTCCTTATAAACCTAGGGTTATAGAAACACAAGCTAAAAATGTTAAGACAAAAGTTACAAATAATTGTGCCATGTTGGCTATCCTAACAAGAATATTAAGTGTATTAATTATGAAGACAAAAAATGGCAGCATTAATTACAAAAGGGCAGAAGGTGGCAGCAATTGGTCCCTCTTTGTGGCAGAATATTGGGGCCCACTTGGTCAAAAGTAGCTCTCGTTAATTCAAATGAACCAATGAGCTCCCTCCATGTGGCATGAACCCTACAAACACCTAGGTGGCTGCCAAGTGGATTCCAAGGTGGCATGAGACATGTCCAAAGTGGTGGTGACATGGTCGGTAACATGGCTAGTGACATGGTCGGTAACATGGCTAGTGACGTGGCAATGGAAGCTCCAGCTTGGCACATGGTGATCCACTTAGATTCTTGGAACAAGCAAGCTAGGCCTTCCTTATGCAACTCCCCTCCTAAGCCGAAAACCCTTTTATGGTCCATGAGCATGCTTTGAAGTTGCTTAGCTCTCGCCCTAGTGATTGCCCCTTTGAATGGTGGTGGTGCTCCATGATGATCCTCATCATTTTCTCCCACTTGAAAAGAATTCGTCCTCGAATTTGTTTTTGCACTAAGGAAAGGTGTAAGATCAGTTACATTAAAAGTATTACTAACACCATAATCACTAGGCAATTCTATCTTATAAGTATTATTGTTAATTCTTTCAAGCACTTGAAAAGGGCCATCACTTCTAGGATGCAACTTAGATTTCCTTTGGTTAGGAAATCTTTCCTTTCTCAAATGGATCCATACCAAGTCACCTGGTTCAAAAATCATAGGCTTTTGCACCTTGTTAGCATGGATGTATATTGCTCATTTTTCTTTTCTAGATACAACCTAGCTTGTTCATGCATCCTTTTAACCATTTTAGCCTTTTTCTTACCATCTAATGAAGCAACATGATCAATAGGCAATGGTAACAAATCTAAGGGAGTAAGTGGATTAAAACCATAAACAAGCTCAAAGGGAGAGTATCCACTAGATGAATGCACAACCCTATTATATGCAAATTCTATGTATGGTATGCATTCCTCCCGAGATTTTAAATTTTTGTTTTACTAAAGCTCTCAAAAGTGTGACCAAGGTCCTATTCACTTTTTCTATTTGGCCATCAGTTTGGGAATGGCAAGTAGTAGAGAAAAGTAGCTTAGTTCCCAATTTTTCCCAAAGAACCTTCCAAAAATGACTTAAGAACTTGACATCCCTATCACTCACAATGGTTCTAGGTATACCATGTAACCTAGCAACCTCCCTAAAGAATAGATTAGCAACATATGTAGCATCGTCAGTTTTGTGACACGGGATAAAATGAGCCATTTTTGAAAACCTATCCACAACAACAAAAATTAAATCATGACCCCTTTGTGACCTAGGTAATCCCAAGACAAAGTCCATGGACAAATCAACCCAAGGATGCTTAGGCACGGGTAGAGGTGTGTATAGCCCATAAGGCATCACCTTAGACTTTGCTCTCTTGCAAGTCTCACATCTAGCGCATAGTCTCTCAACATCTTTTCTTATATGGGGCCAAAAGAAATGCTCCCTAAGGACATCTAGTGTTCTGGCAGCACCAAAATGCCCCATAAGGCCTCCACTATGACTCTCATTTACAAGCAATCCCCTCAAAGAACTTTTAGGCACACACAATTTATTTTCTTTAAACAAATATCCATCATACCTAAAGTACTTTTGGAATGCAGATTTCTCACATGCATGGAATATGGCAGCAAAGTCATCATCATGCTCATATAATTCTTTAACATACTCAAATCCCAATAATTTAGAATCAAGAGTAGTAAGAAGATTATACCTGCAGGAGAGTGCATCAACTACCACATTCTCTTTGCCCTGCTTATATTTCACAATATAAGGAAAAAACTCTATAAATTCTACCCATTTAGCATGTCTCCTACTCAACTTATGTTGGCTTTTAATATACTTCAAAGACTCATGATCAGAATGTATGACAAATTCCTCAGGCCATACATAATGTTGCCATGTCTCTAATGCCCTAACTAATGCATACAATTCTTTGTCATATGTAGAATAATTCAATGTGGCACCATGCAACTTTAGTGTCCATGAAAGCTCCTACCTTCATATGCATTTTTAGTTGTTGGCCAATCTCTAATTGCCTTAACCTTTTCATCATCTACTTCAACACCTTTGCTACTCACAATAAATCCCAAAAACACAATTCTTTCTAAGCAAAAAGAACACTTTTTCACATTTGCATATAATTTTTCTTTTCTCAACACATCAAACACAAGTTTCAAATGATGCAAATGATCATCAATGTTTTTGTTATAAACAAGAATATCATCAAAGTAGACAATAACAAACTGTCCAATAAAAGCTCTCAAAACATGATTCATAAGCCTCATGAAAGTACTAGGGGCATTAGAGGGACCAAAAGGCATCACCAGCCACTCATACAAGCCATATTTTGTTTTGAAGGCAGTTTTCCATTCATCACCAACTCTCATTCTAATTTGATGGTAACCGCTCTTCTAATCAATCTTACTAAAAAAGCTAGAATCATGCAATTCATCCAACAAATGATCTAATCTTAGAATAGGGTGGTGATACTTTATGTAATTTTATTCACAGTTCTACAATCCACACACATCCTATATGTTCCATCCTGCTTTGGCACAAGCAAAACATGAACAGTAGAAGGACTCATGCTCTCACAGACATGTCCCTTAGCTAAAAGCTTATCTACCTGTCTTTGAAGCTCCTTAGTCTCAGCTGGACTACTTCTATAGGCTGGTATTTTAGGAATTTGAGCACCAGGAATGAAATCTTTTTGATGTTCAATACCCCTAATAGGTGGTAAATCAAAAGGTATCTCATCCGAAAACACCTCTTGGTATTCCTTAAAAAGAGACACAATGAAGAAGGAAGAACGGGTCAAGGTCAGAAACATTTAAATAATTCTCCTTATACATGAGAATGCACAATGGCATCCCACCACTCAAAGCTCCTCTCAACTCCCTTCCCCCAACATACAAGCTCATCTTTTTCTCTCTTCTCTCCTTTTGTCCTGAGCCATCAACCTTTAACATTACACTCACTTTCTTTTATTTAACTTCTTTCTTTTTCTCTTTCCCATCACACTTTCATCACTCTTTTCTTTACTCTCTTCACTCTTGTGCTCTACTCTCTTAATTTTTCTCTCTAACTCTCTTTTCTCTCCTTAATAGCCCTCAATATTCTCATTTGGTCCTCATGTGCTTGTGATGGTGACAAGGGCACCAAGGCATGTGTGCGGCCATCTTTTTTGAAATTGTAGTGATTCTTCCTCCCATCATGAATCACATACCTATCATACTTCCATGGCCTACCTAGCAAGATATGCGTAGCTATCATGGGCACTATATCACGTAAGACATCATCATGGTAGCTCCCTAGAGTGAAAGGCACCACTACTTGCTTAGTTACCTTCACTTTGTTACAATAATTTAGCCATTATAACCCATAAGGTTTAGGATGCTTAAGGGTAGGCAATCCTAATTTCTCCACAAGTAAGGAACTAGCCACATTGCAACAACTACCCCCATCTATAATCATGCTACACAATTTCTCCTTCACCACACACCTAGTATGAAAGATGTTTTCCCTTTGCAACTCATCACTACCCATAATAGGTTGAGTTCTCAAGGTCCTCATGGTAACCAATGCAAAGTCATACCCATCGGATGGCTCTTTAATGTGCACATCCTCTTCATTTTCATTCCCCTCAACTAATATCAAAGGTTTGGCCTCATTTTCTTCTTCACTCTCTACCTCCCCATCTTCCCTAATCACCATGACTCTCTTGTTAGAACATTGGGAAGCATAATGCCCATATCCCAAACACTTGAAACACTTCACATCTCTAGTCCTAGTAGTGGCAATACCCCCCTTCTTCTTATCTTTACTTTCTACCTTTTCTGTCCCCTTCCACTCTTCTTTCCTAAACTTAGGAATTTCTTTTTCACCCTTAGAAGTCTTATCTACATTTAGTTTCCAAGGGACCTTTGGAGCTGAATGGACACCACTACCATACTTTAAAGCTCTCTTCATCTTCAATTGTTTTTCTACTTTAATGGCTATGTGCACCAACTCAGTCAAATTAGTGTAAGAGTGCAACTCAACAACATGTGCAATCTCCATGTTAAGACCAGCTAGGAAACGTGCCTTCGTAGCCTCTGTAGCTTCATCTAATTCTGTCCTTGATAAGGCTATCTCCATTGCCTTATAGTACTCCTCTGCACTCTTCCCTCCTTGTCTCATCCTTTGCAACCTTTGGTGGAGTTCCCTAAAATAGTGTTGGGGAACAAATCTCTCCCTCATTGCTTCTTTCATAGCCTCCCAAAAAGCAATGGGTCTAATACCTAAAGTCCTTCTCCTAACCATCAACTGGTCCTACCACACTATAGCATACTCCTTAAACTTTACGGTTGCAAGCTGCACCTTCTTTTCGTCACTATAGTTATGACACTCAAAAATTAGCTCAACTTGCCTTTCCCATTCCATGTAAGCATTCGGATTCTCCTTCCCATGAAAGGGAGGAATTTTCATCTTAATATTACCCACATTAGTGTTTACCCTCTCTTCTGGGCCTCCATATCCATAATCACCATATCTATACTCCCCAAATCTAGGCAACCTACCTCCTCTTCTACCTCTAGCTCCCCTGCCCCTAGTTGGTCTATAACCCCTACCACCATAGTTGTAGTTCCCAACCTCAAATTCTTCTTCTATCTCTTCCTCAAACTCTTCCTCAACATGCACTTCACCCTTAAGGTTCTCCACTCTTGGTTCCCCTATATTTCTCACTTCTTGCCTTCTGTCTCTAACATCATCTCTACCCTTGCTCTCTCTTCCCTATCCCTTATCATCTCCTTTAAAATCCTATTCATGTCATCCCTCAATGTATTCATGCCCAAGGTCAACCTGTCAAATTATGCAGCAACGGCCTCCCTATACATAGCTTCATCAGCTAGGACTCTCTCCCTATTACTACCAGTTTCATTTGACATGATTTTGAGCTGTAAGAAAACAAGTTAGTAGGAAATGGCTAACCCTCTCTAGGTGTTTCACACAAACAGATGGCTTTTACCCTCTAATGCACTCACACCCTCAAGCCTTTTACCACTCACATCTTCACATCTTCTTGCTTGGTTCCCTTAGAACTAAGATACCAATGGCAATTCAAAAACTCACAAATTTTAAACAAAATGATCAAGAACAATAAGGAACAAGACGTGACACAAGAACAAGCAGTGTGACACTGGGGTCAAAATAAGAGATAGAGACCAAATGAAAAGTTAGTAAACTAGAATGAAGACAACCTAATGAAATGATATCAAGCTCAAATATCAAATTTCATAATCAATGCAAAGATACCGTGATTCACATAATTTACCAAAAATATGCTTCAATTTTGGTTCACCACACAAACGACTATATTTTGATCTGAAATTTAGTACACATTGGAAACCCAACACTGAATAACTACTGGTAAAATTTTAGCAGTTTCTGACGGGATTTACTATATAAACTAAATTTGATCAAATCTGCCACAAAATTTTAGTTCAGTAAGAGAACAGTGTCAAACAACCCCCAAAATTGACATAGAAACTACTAAAATGGGGTATAAATAGCTTGTAAATTTTCAGAGTTTTCTGGATTGGTTTCTTATGTGAACTAAATTTGATCAGGTTTGCTGCAAAATTTTGGTTTGCTAGGCAATCAATGTCAAAAAACTCCCAAAATTGACACAGAAACTAGTGAAATGGGGTATAAACAGCTTGTAAATTTTCAGAGTTTTCTGCATTGGTTTGTTATGTGAATTAAAAATAGTCCAGTTTCTACGCAAAATTTGGTTCAATAGGCAAACAGTGGTATTTTCACCCCAAATTTGGTATGAAGCATAATAATTATACCCAAATGATGCTGTTGAAATTTCAAAACCAAATTCAAACTTTAACTCCATGTTTCTATAATTTCCCCCAATTCAACAATGGTAACAAGTCAAAATTCCAGCACAAACACCACAAACTCCAATATGGCAGATATATCATCAAAATTGCCTTCGCTATCAGTTACTAATCATGTCAATTTCCAATTTCAGTCACCAATTCATCAATCTCTCATAAATCAAAATTACTGCAGTTGGCTCAACATGCTTGATATTATGCATGAGTTTAAAGAAATTAGCTAGCACAAAGATGGTGTAAGCTGGAATATAGATTAAACCCTAAGACAAAACTAGAATCAAAGATAGATCTAAAGAAATTTCTCTAAAACCCTAGATGAAGATTTCAGTAGCAAGTATTAGAAACAAAAATGAAAAGCATGGAAGATAAAGAAAAACAAAAACCCTAGAAATGTCTTCTTTGGCAGAATGCCTTAGAAGCTTAAACTAAATAGAAAAATCAACTGAAGGAAGATAAAGAATGAAGGATACTTACTTGATTTGATGCCCTAATGCTCTGATACCAATATGATAAGCACCCAAATGAACATTGCCTAAGGATGCTGACCTCTAATAAAACCCAAGGATCATCAACACCAAAACAAGTTTTCTTTGAACAAAATAAGATACAATCTCTATGGAAAAAGAAGCACCAGAATATATATTTCAAAGAGGAACAGATCAAGTGTCAACACAATAACCCAACTTGTAGGATATTACATTGATCATCAAGTAAAATAGGGAAGTGATCAAGTTGCCTAAGTTCTAGTTCTTCCAGAAACTAGCAAGAAAGAAAACTCAAACTCTCTCTAAGGGAGGCTCTCATGTACAACAGAAATGAAAAACTAAAGGAAGAAGATGGTATTCTCTTCCTTATAAACATAGGGTTATAGAAACACAAGCTAAAAATGTTAAAACAAAAGTTAAAAATAATTGTGCCATGTTGGCTATCCTAACAAGAATAGTAAGTGTATTAATTATAAAGACAAAAAATGGCAGCAGCATTAATTATAAAAGGGCAGAAGGTGGCAGCAATTGGTCCCTCTTTGTGGCAAAATATTGGGGCCCACTTGATCAAAAGTAGCTCTCTTTAATTCAAATGAACCAATGAGCTCCCTCCACATGGCATGAACCCTACAAACACCTAGGTGGCTGCCAAGTGGACTCCAAGGTGGCATGAGACATGTCCAAAGTGGCTAGTGACGTGGTTGGTGACGTGGCTAGTGACGTGGCAATGGCTGGTGACATGGCAATGAAAGCTCCAGTTTGGCACATGGTGATCCACTTAGATTCTTGGAGCAAGCAAGCGAGGCCTTCCTTATGCAGCTCCCCTCCTAAGCCCTTTTATGGTCCATGAGTATGCTTTGAAGTTGCTTAGCTCTTGCCCTAGTGATTACCCCTTTGAAGGGTGGTGGTGCTCTATGATGATCCTCATCATGAATAACTGATTAGAGTCATAAGGGTACTAGGTAAAGATTACTTATAATCTTTAGGGTCTCACACAATATCAAGTAGAGATCATACTTGTACTTCCCTTAATGGACACAAATCACACGTGGTATGAATTACATGCTATGGTATTTCCTCCTTTCCCATGGACGTATGTCTTTATTAAATACCATACAGATGATAGTTCAGATACCCCAATGTCTAACTTTGAGTTCACTTGTCTACTCTTTTCACATCAGAACTCTAATCAGGCATTAAGACATATAATGTGACTTAAATCACATATGATCAATGCAATTACTTAGCTTACAATGACCCTTTTTTTTAGATCTCTTTTCCAAGGTGACATTTCATGTTATAAGCTTTGAGCTCTTTCTTATTATTATCATAAAAATAATAATAAGCCTATAATTATCTCATCTCTATCCACCACTAAAGCTATGCAGGCGATTGCCTGTATGAGAAGGCTAATCTTTTTATTTGTCTAACATACTTCTCAAGTTCTAATCTATATTCTAAACATATATACACACATGTATATGAATCAACAAAAATAATTAGTCATATTAACATGTCTAGGAAAATTACATATTACAAGTACAACAAACATCTACATAAACTTAAATATTTGACATGTAGATTGTAAACATCTTTTACAGTAGGTTACCATATCAAGCATAGATGTGTACTTCATGTTCATCTCTTATCTTGCAACCACGTCTCTGATAATTATATTTACTATCAATAAGCTTTTAGATACCTTTGTATCCTCTTTAACTATTTTCTAATATTGTTGTCTTTAATCAGATTAGTATCTACTAACCAATCGAACAACGTAGTAGGTATAAGCATAAAGGACCTTTCCCATTTGCTTCCTTTTTGGTAAATTAACTAAATCCCATACTTGGTTTGATTTCATAGAATCCATATTTTCCTTTATTGTCTTAGTTCATTCATCCATGGTAGGGTATGTAAGGGATGTACATATAATCACGTCTTTTCTTTATCTTGTAGAGTAACTATAAATGCTTCCCCTTCGATCACAAAATGACCACGGGGAACATGTACATGACTTGATTGTCATGATTGAGATCGATAAATTGACTTGACAATATTTATGTTACTTCCACTGGGACCAATAATATTACATGAATTCACAATAGATTGTATTTCTATGGCAATTGAAACTCATTTCATTATTAGTTGAAATACTCTCACTTGGAAAAGAATCCATTGGAGGTTGTAGCGGGAGCAGTCTAGTCCATAATTTTATATATTGCCCTATCGAGAAAAATCATTTTTTAAGAATGTCACATATCGTGATCCAAGTTCAGTTACTATGTCACTATCTTGTTCACATATAAAAACACGTCATTTGATTATTCAGAGTATCTTATAAAGATATATTTCCTTCCCCTTGTATCTAATTTCCATGTTTATGAGAAGCATTGTGAACAAAAATAGCACACCCTTAAGGTTTCAATAATACTTAAGTCGGGTTTTCTATGAGTCCATACTCATATGTTGCAGTAACTAATTTAGATGAAACTTAGTTAAGGACAAATCCAGTGGTAAGCAATTTATTGTCCCAATAGGTGATAGGCAAATTAAGAGTCTCTTACTCTTTCAGAACATATGAGATTTTTATATTGATATACAAATATAAACTAATATGAGACAAATAGACATAAATTTCCTATATAATAATTAATTATGCTAACACTAATTCCACATAAGACTTAGAATCAAAAGTTCACTATATTCCCAATCATCATCTAAAATTTTAATGTGCAATGCAGATTTAAGATTAAGCAAATATATATTCAATATCTAGTATTGAGATATTTAATAAGACACATGCATATATCTTATATGCATAGTTATTTACATATAAATAAATTTATAAAGATATTAAAAATATTATATATATATATACACAAGTGAAATAAAACAACAAAAATTTCGTATTCAAATCATATATATATTCACATCAAATAAATATATTTTTTTTAAATCTCTAATCCAATTAGAGATATAAAATTCTAAAACAAATTTACAAGCTAAAATTAATTTTCAATGAAGTCAATTAAAACTAATTTTAATTAAATTCATCAAAATCTTAATTTTAATTTGCCCCATGTAATTTTAGAAAACTCTTTTTTTAAAAAAATTAAATGAATTAAACAATTTTAATTCTATTTCCTAATCAATTAGGAATATTAATTCCAAAACAACTTTAGAATTAATACAATTAATTTTAATGAGATTAATTAAAACTAGTTTTAATTGATTTCATCAAATTAATTGCCCCAAAAAGATGCCATTTATTTTAGAAAACAAATTTTCTAAAAATAAGATTGAATTAAAAAATTTCAATGTCAACTTATTTACCGTTATAATTTTAGAAACTAATTTCTAAAATAATGCAAAATTAAACAATTTAATTCAAGATTCAAATAACTTTAAATGCCACCATATTTTAATTCAAGAAAACATTTTTCTAGAATTAATATAAATTAAACAATTTAATTTATATCCCAATTTGACTAGAATTAAAAAAAATACAAAAATTTAATTTGAATTAACAATTTAATTATTAACATTTTAATTAAAGTGCTAATTCAATTAGAATTTAAAATTATAATTCTAATTGAATTAGACAATTTAATTTATGTCCTAATTAAATTAAGATTAAAATTATAATTTTAATTGAATTAAACTAATTTAATTCAATACCTAATTGAATTGGAATTAAAATTTCAAATCTATAATTTTTAATTCAATAGTCAAAAAGGAAAGTCTTGTGGCATTGATTGTAAATAATTGGGAGTGACATTTTTATGATTTTTATTAAAATATAAGGCAAAGGGAGTAAATGGCAGTTTAGTAAATATAGCAAAATATAAGGGTAGGGGCATCTTAATGACAATTCTATAATGATCTCAAACATCAAGGGCAACAGCTAATGCCCTTTCTTCCTCTTAAGGAACCATCAGCCATGAAGAACCAAAAAAAAAAAAAAAGCACCAACAATCCAACAGCCGATGCTAGTCTTGTTGTGCCCGTTTCTGGCTGTGGCAAGGCTGGCGACTGTGCTAGTCCCTGTCGGTAGCCTTGCATGGCTAGTTTGAACCACTTGCCAAATCACCATTGTGTGACGCTACTTGATCAGCCTAGCACCACATCTTCAACAAGTCAGCCAACGGAGCATAACAATGCTGACTATGGGGGTGTTTGGTTTACCTGTTGAGTGCAGCTGATAGCTGATAGACACCCAAACAGGTGAACTATAGTGTTTGGCAAGCTCAAAAAAATAGAGCTGATAGCTGATGGGCAACTGATATGATACCCATCAGCTGCAGTTTGTATCAGCTCTAATTTTAGAGATGTTTCTCATCAGCTGATAGCTGATTTGGTTTTATTTTTTATTTTGACTATATTATCCTTTTTTATTTAACTAGAAAATTAATATTATTAATATTTTTATTTTTTCATTTTAAATTTTAACATTTTAATTAACTAATTTTAATTTTGATAAAATATTTTTTTATTAATAACATAAAATATAAAATATTTATTTATATCTAAAAACTTAAAATTAATTATAAATTTTTCTATTAACAATAATAATTATTTTATTATTTTATTTATATTTTTAAAATTATTTAATTATCTTAAAAAATAGTTATTTTTTTATTTCAATAATAAAATAAATGATATAATATAAAAGATTAATAATTATATATTTATTTAAATAATATAATATATTAATTTAATAATTATATATTTAATATAATGTAATAAATTTATAATTTTATATTTATTTAAATAATAAAATAAATTATATGATATATACCCTTATCAGTCATTTCACATATCAACAGCAATAGCTAAATATAATTTTACCAAACACTTAACATAAAACAGCTATCATCACTATCGATTATCACTATCACTAACAAAGAATAGCCTATCACCAACAAATATCGATTGTATTCAACAGTTAAACCAAACAGGCCCTATATAAGCGCAGCATCCAACAGCTACTATTAGCATAGATGGGTTTGAAACGGTCCCTTGCTTACAAATTTTCATGAATAAAATTTCCATATTCATTTTGACAAAGATTTAATTTTTTCATAATAGAAAATTAAATTTTCAAAAATCTGAAATATTCATCAAGATTCAAAATCTCAAAATATTAAAACTCAAATATGGAAATCATGCAATAAATTTCTGAGCAATTCTAGACAGAAGAAGAATTTATTGGAAGAACATATGAAATATTCAACAAGATTCAAAATCTCAAAATATTAAAACTCAGATATGGAAATCATGCAATAAATTTCTGAACAATTCTAGATAAAAGAAAAATTTATTGGAAGAACATAAATATTTATCCATATAAATTTGATTCACAAATCAACACTAATAATAATAATAATAATAATAATACATGTTAATTAGTCTAGAAAATAAATATTTAGGACTCTGATACCAATGAAGAAAAAATTATAAGCCCAACACATGGATTCAAATGCATGGGTCCTAACCCATATCTCTAACATATTTATTTTACTAGTCTATCATATAATCACATGAATAACATGAACTATATAGATTAGTTCACAGTTTAGATGTGTACCTTATTTGCAGAAATCAATTACTCCACAAATAAATCAAGTAAGAGTTTTTTAAAGATATCAAGAACAAAAGTCAATTTACCACCACTTAGTGCACACGCTTCACACTTCTGTATGTGTTTTTCTTTTCTTTTTCTGCTATATCTAATGAAGACAGAAGCTTAGCTATTTATAGTCATGACATTTTTTTGCCAATAATTGCATCACTTCATAATATAGCAATTAAGAAGAGTTGCATCTCTTTATGCAATTACATCTTTTAACTAATACACATAACTTTTGGATTTTGTCACCTTTTGACAATTTACATGACTTCTGGATTTTGCCACCTTTTGGCAATACACATGACTTTTCATATAGTTGTTCTTAGCACTGATTTTAAATTTAATGGATCCGGATTGATCCATATGGGTGACCCAAACCATATTTCCAGCAACACTAAACCTTAAGGCAAAGGTCAGATAAATAAATTGGTGCCTAGCATCCGAGTCAACTAACACTCGTGCCTCAAGTTAGTCGATGCCACCTACAATCACATAGGCGGATTCTTTTTTTGTTTCCCACTTGACATCTTCCTATTTTTATATCTTTATTTCTCCAAGTTATGGTGAATTATTACATTGGAAGAATTAGAGAATGTTGGAAAAGTTAGAGAAAAAAAAAAAACATAATTTGCAGAAATTTAAAACTTATAAATCAAAACCACTACTACCACCCTTAAAGTAAAATCATAATGATATTAAAAAAAAAAAACTGCTATAACTTGTAAATATTATTAAAAACTGGAGAATTATTTGTGTGTTTATTAATAATTTTAATTTATATATTTTCTTTTAATTTTAATATATAAAAATAATGTAATATTTTAAATTTTTTATTAATTATTTCAAATTTTATTTTTATTATTTTTATCTCTCAATTTCTTTTAATAAAGATTTCATAATAAAAATAATTAAAATCTATTTATACATAATATAGATATAAATATTTATAATTAATATATATTAATATATTATAAGTTATCTTATAATAATAACTATTTATTATAGTATTAAGAGAGTAATTATTAAATAATTTATAACTTATATATAATATAGAATGATAATACTATAAAAGAGAATGTCACTTATCAGACTCTTAAAAATACTCTACTGCTATATATATATATATTTATTTATAATTAATATATATTAATATATTATAAGTTACCTTATAATAATAACTATTTATTATAGTATTAATAGAGTAATTATTAAATAATTTATAACTTATATATAATATAGAATGATAATACTATAAAAGAGAATGTCACTTATCAGACTCTTAAAAATACTCTACTGCTTTATATATATATATATATATATATATATATATATATATATATATATATTAAATTTCATATTGTTTAAGTATTATATTATAATTAATCTAATTATTAATATAATTATTAAATACAATACAATAAAATAAAAATTATTATATAACTAATGTGACGTCTTTAAAAAGTATGACTGTGCAAAGATACTGCTTAAAATTTAAAATAATAAATTAATATCATATTTGAGTTAATTATACTATTAAATTAATTTATCCAAAATCTATTTTTTTAAAGAAAATAAATTTAATTTGTTTGTATTTTAATAAAGTTAATAATAATTTTACCAATAAGATTTAACTCAGTGGTATTGGAGTAATTTTCAAAGTTGTGAGGTCTAAAATTCAAGTTCCAATCGGAACCAGTTACAAAAAAAGAAAGTTAATAATAATTTTCTTATGCATCAAAGGTTATATTTGTTAGGTTAAATAAAAGGAGACTATTTTGCAAAATTATAAATTATTGTGTGAATAAGTATTTAAAATAATTTTATGTAGAATTACCATTAAAGATTTAAATCCTTGAAAGTAGGAATATATTAATTAAATAAAAAATTATAATCCTGTAAATAAATATGAGAGAGATAGATTTAATATAAATATTTATCATTAAAATATAGATTTTCCTAATTTTAAATTTATTATAAATATATACATAAATTTTATTATATATTTTTTATTTTTATTTTTTTGGAAAACATTCATATAAGATCCTGTAATAAAATATATAATCAGCGATAGAAATAAAGTTTAAAACAAGTTTTTAAGATGATGATGAATTTAAAAGATCTAATAATATTGACAAAGTATGTAGATTAGACAATAGGTGATCTACGTGCTTTACTCTTTGACTTCATGGTCTTTTTATCCGACCCGTTAGAAAATGTCTAAATTTAGATCACCTATTAAAGGAAAGATATGCGTCTCGTATAGCACTTTTCTCTAAAAAAAAAAAATTTGTCAACAAAAAAACATAATAAATTTATTAAAGGAGAAAAATATTATAAAATCATATACTCAATATCTACCAATAAGAATAGATCTGGAGGTTTATACATTCAAGATTTATCAATAAAGTGATATATTTAGAGTTCATTTTGACAAGATATAGATATAAAAATTATTAAAAAAAAGATAAAAATATTTAAAAAAGAAAGAAAGGAATTGTTACCGACAGAAATATTCACTGATATATAATTAAGGAAATCAAAAGAAGGAAAGGAGAAGGGGTGGAGAAATATCTATTTTTCTTTTTTGACTATTAGAACTTCTTGAGAGTTAGTATCAAGTTATTTTTGAATATTTAGTATTTTTTAAAAATTATTTTATTTAATTATATTTTGTAACATTAAATTTTTTCAATGTTATTGATGACAGAGTGATTTCGACGATAAATGTAAATAGTTGTATATCAATATGACACAAATACATGTTTTTAGTTTGAATAGGCAAACAAATCAAGATATACAGACAATTCAATATGCAAATATAAAGAATATATTAATGTTATGGATTTTTAAAAAAGCAAATTTCTATATGCTATATGAGCTACCATAATCTTTGCATTTTTTTTAATTTTATTTAATTAAGTTTTTTTATTCAAATAATTTTAATCAATAACATAAAATTAGTGCTAATTTTATCTAATTTTTATTAATATTGTTGTTAATGTGTTGAGGTATTGGTTTTTATTAATCATTTCAATAAAATTACTTTTAATTTTTTACTAATTTATAATTGTTATCTTAACGTGTGTTGCACGTTAATTTACTCATTATATAAACTTGTAATTTTAATTTGTTTATATAATTTTATTTTAATTTTTTTATATGATATCATACTATCATAATATTTTATTTTTAATAGCCAATTAAAATTAGCTATTCATTAATGATATTGTATTTTATTTCTAATTAAAATTAGTTCAAAAAAAATTATAAGAAAATAAAATTAATAAGTTATATTGCTTTAGTCAATATAAAATATTATAAATGAAACATAAAACAATTTTTAATATATATTACTATAGTGATTAAAATATTATAAATAAAATACTATAAATATAGTATGAGAATATGAATATTTTAATTTTATAAATTAAATTTATTATTTACTAAAAGTTATTTTCAAAATATTTTCAATTTTTTAAAATTTTGTAATAAAGTTATTATAGTCCATGTAGAATACAGATGATAAGGCAAAAAATTTCTATTTTATTGCCTGATTTTATTTTAGTATAATAAGAATTTTGAAACTAATAATTTTTTATAAATACATTTTAATTTAGTATTTTGTAAATAATACAAAAAATGTAAAAATCCCAGTGCTATTCCCTTCCCACTTTTTAGAATTTTTTTTCAACTTTTTATTATTATAACCAATTCTTTAACTTTTGAGAATTTTAGCTTGAATTTAAATATTTATTATTCTTAGTAAGTAATTAAAATTGAAATAAATCGACGATTAAAATTATAATATGTAAATTAAATAGAAGAGAAATCAATAATTAAAATTACATCACTTTAGATGATTTAAATCAATTTTGAGTATAGATTAGAAAAAAAAATTTTTTATCATGCTAAAATTATAAAAAAAAAATAGCTATAATTAAAAAAATGTGAAACAAAAACTATATTAAGCTGTCAAATGACATATTATTATTTATCATTAATAAAATTGTTTATGAGTTAGGATTTTATTTATATACATATATATATGTATTTTTTTGAAATAAGATTTATAATAAGAAGAAGATTTTAATATGTTAATTATTATCTATTGTCAATTAAAAATTATAAAAATAATTTTATTAATTTATAATTTCTCCTATTCATATTTTTATATTTATTAATTAATTATTAGAAAATAATATAAGATTATAAATAAAAAAATTAGGTTAATGGTTGAATAACTATATATATATATATATATATATATATATATATATATATATATATATATATATATATATATATATATATAATTCTATTTAATGTAAATTAAAAAATTAGAAAATTGAATTATTTAAAAGAAAAAAGTATATATGGTAAATATTTTGATGAAAACATAAATTATATAATTAAAAATGCATTCTTATAATTATATATTATATATTAATTTTGTTCTTTAATATAACTTTGATACTCATATATTTTCATAATTAAATAAAATTAAATGACAAAAAAATAAAATATTTATGTCAATTATCAATTTTAGTAAAAAATTTTAATTTTATTAATTTGATTATAAACTTTTCTAATTGTTTTCAGTTTTAGCAATAAATTTAATTAAAAAAAATGAACTCATCAATTAACAAAAAAAATTCAAATTTTTTCATTCATAATCAAGTTTAGCTGATCCTTTTAATTTATTTAATACACTCAATAATTTCAGTATTTTTATTAATTTTAACAAATTTCAAATTTAAAGAAAAACAAATATTTAAACATAAAATATGAACAAATAACATAACCAAAATAAATGTAATTATCATTTTCAATACAATAGAGAAATTAATTAAAATAGTACTTTTCTAAATTTAAGAATAACTGCTAAAATTGATATAAAAATATAAAAAAAATTGGTTAATACTAATAATGTAGGCAAATATTTGAAATATTTTTGTCAATTAAATAATCTAATTAGGCTAATTGCTATAATTTGTGAAAGTTTGAGATTAAATTGATAAAATTAAAAGATTTGCCTAATATCGAAAAACTGATTTTTTATATTTATGCTATTAAATAATAACATAAAATTTATTTAAATAGATAAAAATTTGAAATGACACTACAAGAAATATTAAAAATAACTACGAAAATTACCGACCACAGAATTTTGTTGGTAATTTACCGATGAATTACCGACGAAAAAGAGAAAGAAAATTTAAACTAATTTTTACCAATGAAATTACCTACTAATTACCAACCAAAACTTTATCGACGATATAATTTCGTAGGTAAAAGTGGTGCCTAACATTAGCGGCAAAATTAGTGACCAAATAATAAAAATAACGACCAAATGTTTCGTCGGTAATTATCAACGAAACGCTTTTCGTAGGTAATAGTAAGAAAAAAATAGAAAATAAAATTTAAAAAAAAATACCTACGAAAAATTTTTCATTGGTAATTACCAACGAAAATTTTTTCGTAGGTCATATTAAGAAAAAAATAGAGAAGAAAATTTCTAAAAAGCTAAAAAATTTACCTACGAATTTTTTTCGTTTGTAATTACCAACGAAATGCTTTTCGTAGGTAATATTAAGGAGAAAATAGAGAAGAAAAAATCTAAAAAGCTTAAAAAAATTTTAGCTACGAATTTTTTCATCGGTAATTACCAACGAAACGTTTTTTGTAGGTAATATTAAGGAGAAAATAGAAAATAAATTTTTTTAAAAAAATACCTACGAAAAATTTGTCGTCGGTAATTACCAACGAAAAATTTTTCATAGATAATATTAAGACAAAGTAGAGAAGAAAATTTCTTAAAAACTAAAAAAAATACCTACGAAAAATTTTTCATCGGTAATTACCAACGAAAAGCTTTTCGTAGATAATATTAAGGAGAAAATAGGGAAAAAAATTCTAAAAAACTAAAAAAATTAAACCTACGAAAAAATTTTCGTCTGTAATTACCAATGAAAACCTTTTCGTAAGTAATATTTAGGAAAAAAGAGAGGAAAAAAATTCTAAAAAACTAAAAAAATTTTATCTACGAAAAGTATTTCGTCGGTAATTACCAACGAAATACTTTTCGTATGTAATATTAAGAAGAAAATAGGAAAAAAAAATTTTAAAAAGCTCAAAAAATTTTAGTTACGAATTATTTTCGTCGGTAATTTCCAATAAAACGGTTTTCGTAGGTAATATTAAGGAGAAAATATAAAATAAAATTAAAAAAAAATACCTATAAAAAATTTGTCGTCGATAATTACCAAAGAAAAACTTTTCGTAGGTAATATTTTGGAGAAAATAGAGAAAAAATTCTAAAAAATTAAAAAAATTTACCTACGAAAAGTATTTCTTCGGTAATTACCAACGAAATACTTTTCGTAGGTAATATTAAAAAGAAAATAGGAAAAAAAAATTTAAAAAACTTAAAAAATTTTAGTTATGAATTGTTTTCATCGGATTTTCGTAAGTAATATTAAGGATAAATTGAAAAAAGAAATTTTTAAAAATATCTAAGAAATATATTTAGTCGGTAATTCGTCTATAAATCACAAAAAATGTGAAATTCCCACGTCATTTGATAATAGATTGGAAGGTAGTGAGTTTGTCTATAAAAGGAGAATTACTCTCCAACATAGAGCAATTGTGGCATAGTCACATATATGGAGCATACGTTGAGCCCCACTAGTAATTTTTTTTAAGTCAATTAAATCTTAAAAAATTATAAATTAAAATAATTAATATTTAATATTTAATTTAAAAATTAAAAAATTAAAAATTAAAAAATTAATTTGAAAATTGTAAATTAAATTAAATTTTAAATTAAAATTTAAATTAAATTAAATTTAAAAGTTAATTTAAATTAAAAAAATTAAAAATTAAATTAAAAAGTAATGACTAAATTAAAAAATATTAAATAAAAATTAGCTACGAAAATTTATTTTCGTCGGTAATTACCAACGAAAAATTTTATCGGTAAATAGTCGGTAATTTATAAGAGTAAAATCTCCTATGAAATTACCTATAAAAAAATTTAAATTTACCTACGAAATAATTCGTCGGTAAATTTAGCGATAATATTTTTTTTGTCAGTAAAAATTACCTACGCTAGTATTTGTGGATGAAAAAATTTCGTCGGTAATTCGTCGGTAATCACTGATTACTTACGAAATTTCAGTATATTTTGTTGGTAATTTTTGTAGCTATTTTTTTAATTTCTTGTAGTAATGAGCATTTAAATTTGATATTATGTTTTTTATTATATTTTAATACAAAATAAAAAATTTATTTTTATTTTAAATTATTAATTATCCAAATAAAGTCTAAATAATTTTTATGCATTGTTTTTTTCTTAATTTTAAATAAATTTATAAATGATATATTGTATTGACATAAAAAAAAATTTATTTGAAAATAGGACTAATTAATAAAAAAATTCTAAACACTTTTTTTATTTTATTTCAAATTTAAATAACTCTATTCCATTTATAGTTTATTCTATTTACCTAATTAAATTAGTCAAAATTCAAATGTAATTATAATAATTTCATTAAAATTTTTAATAAAATTTATTTTTTAGTTTATTATATAAAAAAATAATTTGAGAATATAAATATTTTATTTTTAATGAAAATGAAATAAATGAAAATTTGTTTATATGTAAAAGTAAATTCTAAGTTTGCTTAAATCTATATTTTATAGTATCAATATTTTAAAAAAAATGCTATATAATTGTGACTAATAAATTAGTTCTTCTACTTGAATTTATTAAAAATTTCAATTTTTAATTTTAATATTCAATTAAAACTTATCCGTTATTAATATTTATAGTTTTTAAAATGGTTAGAAATCTGTTGATTGGTACTTTCCGCAAGTATATAGATCGTTCAAGTAATAAAATGAGATACCGTCCCACAGAAACTTATGTTTGAGTACTAAGCTATAAAAGTTGCGATTATTTTGGCTCCCAATAAAGCATATCTAAATTAAAGGAAGTAATTGCAACAATTTAATAGAATTATAAGGAAGTAAGCAATGACATAAGGAAGTAAACCTTTAAACAAGATTTAAAACCACTAAATTAACAATGGGTATGTACAACTAGAACTAATTAACAGTAAATGTGATTTTAGAATGAGGGTTTATGAAATAAATTTTATTGGGATTTGGATAAACAAAACCAATTTTAAAGAAAATACAAGCTTGAAGGAAGTTAATTCTAAGTTTCTTTAATTTCTCTTTCAAGTAAACTAAAGAGTATTTTAAAAGAAATCAAACCCCATCACATGCAATGTTCGATTTATCCAAAATTCTTTAGGCACTTTAATCAACTTTAAAATTCCTCTTAATTCACTAATTTATCTCTAACACTAAGTGATTAAGTTTAATATTTTGATTATCTATCAAAGATTTTCACCCTCAGTCCTTCAATTAAATATTAAGAACAAAATTCAAAGAGTATCAATAATGGGGATGTAAAGAAAGCGTGCAAAATATGAATAAAAACTTATATATATCAAAATTTGGTTAAAACCATTCCAAATCCACAAAAGAGAACTCAAATCATTATACCCAACTCTGAAATTTAGAAAATCTACTTACTCATGGTTGTTTTTACAAGATGAAAATATGAAATAAAGTAAATAAACATTAAAATAGATTGAGAATAAAAAAAAACCCAGAAAAAAAGGATTCAATCATCTGAGAAATAGCAGCTAGAATCGTCACTTGCAGAGGTGGGCCTTCTCCAAAAATGGCATTCCTCTTCTCTCTCTCTTCAAAAGGATTTTCTCTCTCTTTCTTCTTATGTAAAAGAAGAGAATATGATGAATTTATATGTATCAGAAATTTACCCTAAAATATCTAATGGGAAGAAAAGACTAAGAGGTACAGTAGATGGTGAGGCGTAAAGAATGGTTCAAGTCAGATTTAAAATGCGCCAAGTATTTCAGCATTAGTGTTCAACATGCCCTATATTGGTTGAGAGATAAAGAAAACTGAGGCAACTTGAGAAGTCACACTGGATAAGGGACTTCTTTCTAAAAATTGTTGTTTCGCTTAGCATTTCTGCTTTCAGTGTCGGGCGAAGTAACATGCCCCGTGAGACTTTACTTAAAAATCGTTGGATCACTTAAATTTTTGCCTTTGTTAAACTTGAGAAGTAACATGCCCATAAGATTTCTCAGGAAAATTTTGGCTCTTCTCCATCTTTGACTTTTTCACCCCTCTAAACCTTCAATAATATCAAATCAACTACACTTAAACCTTTTTTATCTTCGATTCACCATGAAACCTATTAAAAACATGAAAATTCCAAAAATTAAATATAAAATACTAAAATTTGAAATTTAACTAAATTAAATACTCTGATGAGGATCATCATGGGGCACCACCACCCTTCAAAGGGGCAATCATTAGGGCAAGAGCCAAGCAACTTCAAAACATGCTCATTAACCATAAAAGAGCTTTCAGCTTAGGAGGGGAGGTGCATAAGGAAGGCCTAGCTTGTTTGCTCCAAGAATCCAAGTGGATCACCATGTGCCAAGTTGGAGTTTCCATTGCCATGTCACTAGCCATGCAGCTTCCATTGCCACATCACCAGCCTCATTAGACATTCCTCATGCCACCATGGAGCACCACATCACTAGCCACCATTACCACATCACTAGCCATGTCACCAGCCACATTGGACATTCCTCACGCCACCATGGAGCACATGTGGCAGCCACCTTGAAGTCCCCATAGCTCACGCCATGTGGAGGGACACAATTAGACCATTTGAATTTGGAAGAGCTTCCTTTATGCCACGTGTCTTCATGCCATTCGGCCATGGTGTAAAGAGGTCACCTTTTAACATTGTGGGCCCCATTTTCTGTCACAAAGGAGAACTAGCTGCTGCTTCCTTTTTATCCTTTGTAATTAATGTTGTTGCCATCTTTTTTGTCTTTATAATTAATGCACTTACTATTCTGGTTAGGATTGCCAACATGGGATAATTGTGTGTAAACATTGTCTTAACATTTTAGGCTTATGTTTCAGCTCTACATATAAAAAGGAAGAAAACCTCATCTTCTTCCTTAAGTCTTACTGCTAAAATTTTGAGACTCCATAGGAGAGAGAGTTTTGAGCTTGTTCTTGCTAGTTTCTGGAAGAACTAGAACATAGGCAATTTGATCACTTGCTTATTTTACTTGATGATCAATGCAATCTCCCACAAGTTGGGTTATTATATTGATACTTGATCTGTTTCTCTTTGAATATATATTCTAGTGTTTCTTTTTCCAATAGAGATTGCATCTTATTTTGTTCAAAGAAATGCTTGATTGATTTGGTGATCCTTGGCTACCACTAGAGGTTTGCATTCATAGGTGTATCTACATGGGTACCTATCATACTCAAATGTTGTAAAATACTAAATTTAAAGGGCAAAATGAATGCAAAATGACCTTAAAATGCTTATATAAAATATGTACATCAAATTCCCCCAAACTCAAATTATTGCTTACCCTTAAGCAAATTAAAAACAAGTTATGCAATTGGGGTACCTTTGTTAAAAGACTTATAAAAATCACTCATAAAAGCTCTCAAGCTTATCTTTAGCCACCAATAAATCATATGCTCACCTTCAAGGTACAAGGAATTCAATTCTCACCTAGCCTATCACCGCTTAGCCTTAGGTCAATTTTTCATCTCATCAAACTCAAATCAATCAATTACAAAGAGAATTAATGCCCAAATAAACTCTAGAACAATGAATAAACTAAAGTGTCTCTATAATGAGAATGAGAATAGATGAATGATGATTGAATTCCCAATCCCATAGGCAAACCAATTATTCCAATATTCACTAATGTAACGCACATAAGTAAAAGATCAAAAGGTCTTTTAAAGGTTGTAATGGGAGTAAGGGATAACGATTTGGCTAATAGAGAAATGATATAAGGGAAATAAAGCATGAGAACAATCACATTATTAAAAGATTGAGATATACATATTTTTTTTCTTTTTTTATTTTTTATTTTATTTTTTTATGAATCAAATGGGAGGAAGAACTTTACAATGAATCAACAATTGCTAACACATAACTTTGAAGCTCTTAAAGGGATTATGTAAATAACATTGAATTTGAGTTTCATTTGTCCCTTTTTAATTCACCTTCAAACTCATTTCTTTTTATACTTAGGTAGTGAATCACTTTACATAATATGATTTAATTGCTAGCATTCTTTTATTTTAGTTACTTCTCCCATTCAATTAATTTTATTTATTTATTTATTTTTATCTTTTCTCTTTTTTTTTTTTTTTGTAGCTTATCCATCACTTAAACAATCATTCTCATGAAGAGTAGGTAGTGTTTAGGTTTATGGCTAGGTAAAATTTTGGGTACCAAAGAACTAAAAGGGATAAATGTAGGCTCAAATTGGTTTCAAAGTGTAATTTTAAGTGAGGTTAGCTAAGGCTAAAATATGGGTTTATAATCCAAAGAATGCCCAAATTATTTCTTTCTTCAAGTGCATGTTAGGATTTCACCTCAAAAGGTCTAGAAGTCTTATTCTAGAATTGGCGAGACATAATTAGCTACTTCTTACCCTAAGGTTTGCTCTAAGTACTCAAACTCAATGTAATTGATTGGGTGGCCCTTGGCTAAGAAGATATAAACCTAGGGAAGAATTTCACAACCTTGCACCTATCCAAAACTTTCAATCCATCAAACTCATCTAAAGGCAAGCTCAATTGCTCTTCAAAGCAACTCTTAGTCTTCTAAGAAACAGGTTAAAATTATTTTTATACTATGCATGATCCTAAAAATAAATGCATAATTGAAATTAAAACTATATGCAATCTATATGGTAGCTATATGCAATCTATATGGCATCATATCTATATGCAAGTGTATGTGTATATACAAAGTATAAGTGTAAGAAGGTGTAAGTGTTTGAGCTAACTAAGTATAAATGAATTGAATTGAAATGCAATGAAATAATGCAAATGCTCGAAAAGGTTGAAAATTTTGCAAAACTTTTGCCCTCCCCCAAAGTCAAAGTTGACAATGTCCTCATTGGCTCAATTAAAAGGCAAATGAGAGTATGATATGAACAATGGATTTAAATATGTATAATTGGAAAATATTGAAATATGTAAAGTGAAATAAATGATCAAATGAAAGCTCAAAGTGATATAAACATTGAAGTATAAATGAAAAAATGCAAAAAGTTTCTCAAAAGTGGCTAAACATGCCTAGTGGTGATAAACTTGTGAAGTGACATGGAGCATGTTGAAGTATAGGTGAAATGACATGGGGCATGTGAAAAAGTAACATGCTTCATGTAAGGAAGAATTTACCTCAGAATGGACAGTTTTCAAGCAATAAACTGCAATTCACATGAAAAGCTATAAATTTGAACAAAATTAACTCAAAAACAGAAAATCACATGCCCATATAAAGATAGAAAACTAAAATTAAATAATCTGAAGTAAAGAAATACAACCAATTTCAACAAAGAAACTGTAAAGTTCGCTTAGTATAAACTATAAACAATTGAAAATACAAAAACACACTCTAAGAAAATGAAAACAATTAAAATTAAACAAAATGCAACAAATATATTCCATTAAATTACAATATCCAAAATATTTAGCTTCATTCATCATTAAACTATGCATATAATCTGGTAACAAATCCAAAAACCAATAATTAAAACTATACTATAAACTAAGAAACATTAGTTCTTAAATAAACAAAACAAGAAAAGCCTAAAACACTAGGATGTTTGGTCCTTGCTTGCAATAGCAATTTGGCTTTCTAAGTGGCTGGTGTATGCTGCAAGTGTTATAGCTTCCTCAGAGGCTTTAGAAGCAGTCTCCAAGTTATCAAACAACTCCTTCAGGTCTTTAAATTGCTATCCCATCTAGGTTGCACTATTATTGTAGACTTTCTCAAGTTTTTCCATCTACATTGAGAGAAGTTTAATCTCCTGGTTTTGCTTTTTCTTAAGAGCCTTTAATTTCTTCTTCATTTTTGCTTCATGTTTCTTTTGGTTTGCTCCAAAGTCATCCAGCCTCTATGGACTTCGAAGCTGTCAAAATCTCAGCTAAAGGCTACTGGCTGTGCTTTCCAAAATCAGTGTGTTGTGATCTCTCTTCTAAAGCTGCAATTTGGGCTTTAATATTCTTCAAGGTCAAAGGATGGTGGCAATAAAAGCTACTGGCTATTAAGATGTACTAGCTGACTGGGGTTCAGTTTGAGACTCAAAAGGCTAAAAAGTATTTGTCTCAGCTCTAGGGTAGTTAAGATTAGCAAGGATAAATGTAAACCCTCTCTTTTCTAGAATGCCCATGCTCAACAAAATAACCCTATCTATGTAAGAGTTTCCTAAAATATACTTCAATTTGTGTTCCTCAGGAGAAAAATCAAAGGCTTTTGCTATAGTAGTGATAAGGCCTCCAAAAACTATGCTATCTAACCTAAGCTTAGAGATAGACTGCTCAAAATGTGAACACAAAAAGTAAACACCATTCACTTTCTTCCCATTTTTAATACACCATAGCAAAAACAAATCATTCACTCTAAGTACTCTATTACTATGTCCTCTACCTAAAATAGTGTAAGAGAAAAACCTATGCAATAGTCTCAAAGCAGGATCCACTATTTTGAGGCTTTAGAGGCAATGGGATTGTAGTAACCTTCATATAGAGCAATAGATTTCCAAAAGCCAAACTTATTGTCGCAAGGGATTTTGCGGTCGCCCGGACGACCACTCACTGAAGTGGGAAAGAGTGAGGAGTCGCCACTTTAATTTTGAGGAGAATTAAAGAAAACCATTAAAATGAAACCACTTCAAAAACAGAGATTCTAGGTTCGGGGTCCGTAAACGGATGGGGAAGGTGTTAGGCACCCCACCTCGTCCCTCAATGAGGGTAGGCAGATTTAATTTCACGTTCTTTATAAATTAGAATTGATAGTTAGGAGGGTTTGAATGGAAATGTTAATCCTTTTGACAAAAAGGAATATTTGATTTTTCACTAATTCGGATTACCCAAGTACATAAGTAAATGAGACAACCTTAGTGAGTTGCTATTGCGTATTGGTTTTATTTTAGGGGAGATTGTTTTACGTATTTGTTAAAATTTGATTTGAGAATCGGATAAGAACTCTCATTCGATCTCCTTTTAGGTGAAAATTTAGATTGGAGATCGGATAAGAACTCTCCTCCGATCTCTTCTAGATATTTATTAAAATTTTGGGTGAGAATCGGATAAGAACTCTCCTCCGATCTCTTTTAAATATTTATTAAGATTTTAGATTGAGGATCGGATAAGAACTCTCCTCCGATCTCTTTTGAATATTTGTTAAAATTTTATATTGAGAATCGGATAAGAACTCTCCTCCGATCTCTTTTGAATATTTGTTAAAATTTTAGATTGAGAATCGGATAAGAACTCTCCTCCGATCTCTTTTATTTTAATGGGAGTTAGATAAGGACTTTTCCGACCTCTCAAAGTTTGATTACAGTTACACCTCATAAGAGCCTAAGACTAAGGGTTTTGGCATTCAAAGATGCCGGGGACCGGAATAAGGCTTCTTTTAACTCATTGGTACCTTGTGACTAGACAGGGGATACCAAACTAAATTTCCCGACGTTCCTATGTGGTCGCCTTACCAATACCTTTTGATACCCGATCTATTCCATTTATTTATCTAAGGTTCGGTTTTACTCTGTCTTATGACGTCTTACCCAATTGTCTTTTGTGTTATTCTAGTGATTCGGCCTTACTATTTTCCTAACTTATTATTCAGACCTTTCATTATTCTAAAGAGACCCTTAAGATACCATTACCTACATTTTATCCAATCACTTATACGCTACTCGGGACTAGAAGTCTTACATTCAGAAATAACAAAGATTAACAAAAAGAATGGACTGATCAACAAGGAAGTAAATTCGAGAATAACCTTCTTCGTGTTCTTCAGCACAATATAAACTCGGAGAAAATTACATACATAAAAAGAACAAAGGAAATACATAAAACAAGAAGGAGCACTTAATAAAACGGTAATATGAGCACTCACCTGTAGGGAGTCGAATCTATTAAACTAACTACAGAATCACAAAACGTAATAGGACTGCGGGCTGATAGCCTGAGGGCTAAGGTTCGCCTTGAGATGAAGGATGCTTCACTAAAATGCAATCGGGTCAAAATAATAACCGAGTTTAGATGAAATTGAGCTTGGACAATGGGAGTGAAAATAAAGATAACAAAGAACTGAAAACGAGAGCGCCACAGGATTAATGAACGAACTGAAAATAGAGAGTTTCAGTATTCAAAAATTCCTTTGCAAGAGAACACTTCAGAAAACTGGTTTCAAAAGTTTTTCTTATGAAAGCTTAAAAAAATAGCAGAGTAACGAACTGAATTAAGTTTCAGAGTTCTTCCGCTATAATCACCACCCTTTTCTTTTTCTGTCCTCCTTTGAACAGTTTTCATGCAGGTATTTATAAGAACCGGGTGCTCCCCATAAAGGGTCAGGATTTATTTTGAGGGAGATGGAGGGTTAAGATTTTAAAGGACATGATCCGAGGCTCGGGAATTAAAGAAAATCCGAACGGACGGCTGAGATCCCTTTCGAAATATTTGTCCTTTCTCTCTTCTAATCTGACGGCCCGAAATTTTCTTGTCAAGAGCGATCCGAGGGCTAGGAGTGAAAGGCGCTGATCTTGTCGTCTTCTTCTTTGATCCAAGGGCTCCGAGCTCGTCCTTACAAATAAGATCAACGGTGGAGATTAGGATGTACAACGCTGTCATGACATACTCTGGCGCATGTCAGTAATGCGGGCGATTCTGGGGCATGCGGTGGAGATTTCGTCTGCGACGCTTTAACTACCTCGGCCCTGATTATGACGATAGTCAGCAGAAGTTGTCTTATTCTCTTTGTCTTCCGACCTCCCCTCCTTTCCGATGATCCTTTTCCGATCTCTCATACCGGGCTCCTCTCTTCCGATCTCTCCTGCTCCGGTCTTTTCCTCTTTCTGGTTCGGTTCAGTCAAAGCATTTATTCCTTCGATTTCCGAGGCATCCGCTTCGTTTTCTGCTTGCAATAAATGCTCAAATTTTCCCTATATATACCTTCAACCGGGAAGCCCTTCCTCATTTGACTTTCTCCTCTTTCCTTCTCACTTTTCTTGTTCTAGCTGCCCCGGCAACAATTCCGGCCATGGTGGCCACTTTTGATCTTTTCTCGATGGTCCTCTTTGTCCCTCGTCTGAAAGTTTACGATCCCGGTGATCGAAGAATCATGATGACCCTATCTGATGACAGTGAGAGAACCGGACTAATTAACCGATCTGGATCGAGGACCTCGATCGTGTCGATCTCGAGTCGTTCGACCGATATAATCGGCGAACCGATTTCGGGCGAGAAGACTGCTAATATTCCCCTTAACATCGGTGGCTGCCCCTTGAAGTTCATTTGGCTCCTCACCACATTGGGCGTCCCGACTACAGCTCGGTTCTGGTCGATGACAGTGGAGATGATTTTCCATCCCCATGAGAGTCATAGTCAGCCCATCTGAGCTGTACATCTATCTGATGTCGATGGCCGGTCTCCTGATAGAACACATCTTCTGATTCAGCCACGAGACTAGGCTTTGACATAGGTCTTTATTAGATGGGATGTACTGTCGATATCTAGAGATCGCCCAAATGATGTAATTTGACTTTTAATGTAACCCGATCTCTAGAGATCGCCCAAATGATGTAATTCGACTTTTGATGTAATCCGATCTCTTGAGATCGCCCAAATGATGTAATCCGACCTTTTCGGAAATAAAATTTTATTTTGACAACTATCATTTTTATTATTATTGCATTGATTATTTTTCGATCTCTGATGTGTTTATCCGATCTGGTTCCTAACTGAACAACCCTTAACTGATCCGTACTTCTAAAAATTCGCCTTAAGTAGCCGATCTCTAACTAGCCGATCTCTTTTATGGAATTTCTGGAATATTCGTGAGACGTGTCAAAAAGCTGGCGAGTCCCGCTAACCGATGCACCGCCTGGAACACTGTGAGCATTAAATGCTCAGATGGGTATAAATAAGGGATGGGTCAGCCAGTTGCTCTCTTATGTCATTTTCAGCATCCCGCGAACAAACCCAAAATTCTCTCAATTTCTCAAGTTCTTCCGACACCGATAAAGCTCCGGTAAGGGTTTTGATCCTTCTTTTAGTTTAAATTCTTTGTTTCATTTAAAAATGAGCGACGCCGAGGGTCAGAGAGCAGCAAGCCCCCCTTCCGTTCAGATCTCGTGGTCGTCTGATGAAGTGGAGGTAGTCAGACCAAGCGTGCGACCTGAACCTCCTAGGGTCTCTGTTCCAGCTCGGGGACAAGCAGCACCATCAAGGCATGTATCCTCTTCAGGGAGAGAAAATTTTCCCATGGATGAGCTGCCATCAATCCTATAAGAAATCGACCTACAGTCATTCAGCCAGGAGTACAACATCCGGCCCGATTCATACGAGCTGATTAAGTGTCACGGCGATCTTCGTGCCGATCATTTCTTCGAGGAAAATGATATGATCATGATATACGAAGAACAATTAAAGGCCGGGCTGCGGTTCCCTCTCGATGACTTCTTCAAGGAAGTCCTAAAATTTCATCAACTGTGCATCGCCCAAGTTCACCCGAACTCGTGGCAGATCCTAGTAGCCTTCAGGGGCCTCTGCCGAGCTAAGGGACTCCGTCCTACAGCTAAGGTATTCGTCGAAATGCATAGGCTGACCTGTCGAAAGGACGACGAGTATTGGTTCTTCCAGGCGAAACCCATTGTGGGCTTTTTACCGATCTGCCTTCCTCCCTGAAGAATTGGAAGAACCGCTTCTTTATCCTGAGGAGCAAAATTCCAAACGGCTTTGAGGGCTTCCTGGCCGCACTGTGGCCCTTACTCAAGCGCCTCACCTAAATAGGGAAGAAGGCACGATGGTGATGGAGCTAAAAGATCAAAGCGCAGAGAGAAGTTCTCTTGTTTGGATGCAGTGACTGCCGAACTGCATCACTGGACAATGGAATTGATTACTGGCGAAGATCACGGGCTTCAGCTCTCTGACCTCGGCATCGGTATTTTTCTATATCTCAGATCTTTGGACCTTAGCGATCTCACTGACCTCTTCTTTGTGCAGGTATGGCAAGCGGCGAAGCCTCCAAGGAGAGCCGGAAACGAAAGAGGGAGGTCTCCTAGAAAGTGCGGGAGATGAAGTGATCCAAGCTGCTCCAGACACTCAGGCATGAAGCTGAGGAAATGCAAGGGGGCTCCTTTCAACCTTCGGGGCAGCCGATCCCCGACGTAGAAGTGATCCGATCTCCTCCTCGCCAAAAAGAGCCGCCTCCACCTCCTCCAATCGCTTCGAGTGCGGAAGGGGGTCCTTCTCAACCTACCTCAAGGACCCTCTCCCGCGGTGCTCAAGTGCTGATCCATTCCCTGGAGAAGAACCGAACTGTTCTGGAGAATCCGGGTTTGGCTAAAGTTCTGGGGGCTTCTATCTGCCTTCGGGAGGATCGGGACAGGCTGTCTCCGGATAATCTTGATGACATCCTGACCCGATCTATGAGCCTGAACGTGAAGTGCTTGGTGAATCAGCACATCGTACGGGAGAAGGCTCACCGCCTGGGTAAGGATGTCGAGAAGATGGGTCATGAAGTGGCTTCCCTCCGATCCCAACTCTCATCCGCTCAGAACTACATATATGAAATTGAAGGGAGGATGAAGTTCTACGAGGATAAGCTGGCCGAGCAAGCTCATGTTTTGGCCGAGCGAGATCATGTTCTTGAGGAAGTTCAGGCGCTCCGGGCCGGTGAAGTTGCTCACCTCACTGAGGAGCTCAAAGCGAAAGAGGAAGAGGCGGTGACAAGGGAGGCCGGCGCTTATGTAAATGCTCACAGGGATCTCTTGGCCGAGCTCAAGAAGCGTTATCCCGAGGAGGACTTCTCCTGGATGGTCTACCTGGCTCCCCAAGATAAAGAGGAAAGCGAGGAGGAGGCTGAGGGTGAGAGAGGAAACGAGGAAAATGTAGATCAGGCTGGGGGTGATCCTCCAGCCGAATGACTTGTACATATTTTAAATGAAATGAAAGTTCCCCTTTTGTTTAATGAATGGATGTGATCGGAAAATCTCTAAATTGCCTAAGTACTTGGTTGTCTGAGCATATTAAAACAACAACTAAAAGTGATTATTGATCTAAGTATAAGAGGTCGGAAAACACAATAAGCATGAGATCGGCAGGGAACCAACGCTAAACGGGACTTGATTAAAATTGGAAATTTGACTTGAACACTTAAGATCGGGATCACCATTGAACCGGATCGAAACCTTAACTTTATTATTCCCAAACTTTTAAATGAGAGATCGGCAATAAGACTGGCGTCACGAAGGCCTAATGTTGGTTCAATCTCGTTTGACATGAAAGATCGGAAATATAATTGACTGATTAGGGGACTTGACAATTAGCTTGACAGATTGGTGAGGCTTTAAATGATACGAGGACTTAGTATTAATTAGATTCCTTTTGAGGAGAGATCGGAAATGTGGTAAGTTGGTAAAGGGGATCGGCTTTAAAGTTTATTGATTTCAGGGATCGGCCAAAATATGGTGTCGACAGCTGCCCCTCTTTACATAATTCCTACTGGAAAAAATTTTCTTGTAGGGATTATGTAAAGATTTAGACCCATATTTTGGACGATTAAAAATTTGAAATTTGAAATTAAAGTCAGGAACCTAAAACCCACCCGGGTCGGCACCCTGAGGTTAGTAACAGAAAATTAAAATGCTAGAAAACTAAAATCAACTTAGATCAAGGAACCAGAGGTTGATCGACAGAAAATTTAAATGCAGGAAAATTAAAATCAACTTAGATCAAGGAACCAGAGGTTGATCGACAGGAAATTTAAATGCAAGAAAATTAAAATCAACTTAGATCAGGGAACCAGAGGTTGATTGACAGGAAATTTAAATGCAGGAAAATTAAAATCAACTTAGATTAAGGAACCAGAGGTTGATTGACAGGAAATTTAAATGCTGGAAAATTAAAATCAACTTAGATCAAGGAACCAGAGGTTGATTGACAGGAAATTTAAATGCAGGAAAATTAAAATCAACTTAGATCAAGGAACCAGAGGTTGATTGACAGGAAATTTAAATGCAGGAAAATTAAAATCAACTTAGATCAAGGAACCAGAGGTTGATTGACAGGAAATTTAAATGCTGAAAAATTAAAATCAACTTAGATCAAGGAACCAGAGGTTGATTGACAGGAAATTTAAATGCAGGAAAATTAAAATCAACTTAGATCAAGGAATCAGAGGTTGATTGATAGGAAATTTAAATGCTGAAAAATTAAAATCAACTTAGAAAGCAAGTCCAATCCCGACACGAGAAGTTCTTCCCCGATGAAGTGTATTTAACAGGATCCTGAAGGCCGATGATAAATGGAGGACGAGTTACAAGAGTTGACCTATGAACTCTTTTCTTCGGATGCCCCTTTTCTGTTCTTGACTTTCTTCTTATTTTGCAAAAAGTGCCCTTGCGGGTTTTCACTTTTTGTCCATTTGACTAGAAGCGCCCTTTCGGATTTTCACCTCTAGTTTTTTATTTTATTTTATTTTTTATTTTTTTATTTTTTTATTTTTTTAGGTCATTTCCTGCAAATCTCATAGCAAAGTACGTGAGGTTATCAATTTTTAAATCCTAATCTTATGGCAAAATTTTAACTGATTAATAGCGCATTTAGATAAAGAGATTGAAGAAGGACAATATTAAGGAGTGAGTATAGGGAAAGATAAAAGCAAAGAGATAAACACAAATAAAGTATAACTTTAATATGGTTTTAAGAAATAAAGGTATAGTTTCAAAGAAAAAGGGCACAGGGATAGATCTCACATATTCCTTGTAGTTAGCTTTGAAGTCTCCTAACTGCCATTATTTCAAGTATTCTGAAGCCTCATGCCATGATGGTTTCTTTCCATTCTCAGTTTCATGCTCCTTTCCTTATTTCTCCCTTTTGGTTCTTGGGATGCCCTTTCGGGTTTTCACCCCTAGATTTTTTTTTTGGCTCGCTCTTTTAGGACGCCCTTTCGGGTTTTCATCCTTCACTCATTTTACAGAAAGCGCCCTTCGAGGGTTTTCGCCTTCTTTCACACATTTTGCTAGGAGCGCCCTTTCAGGTTTTCACCCCTACTCTTTTTCTTTCTTTTTTTTCAGGCATAGTATCTCTTAACGGTGTCAGCATTCACAGGTCTTGGAAATTCTTCACCGTCCATGTGGGTCAAGATCAAGGCCCCACCAGAAAATGCCTTTTTAACCACGTAGGGTCCCTCGTAGGTTGGTGACCATTTACCCCGGGGATCGTTTTGATTCGGAAGCACTTTCTTCAGGACTAGGTCCCCCAGTTGAAATTCACGTGGGCAAACACCTTTGTTAACTGCCCTAGCCATTCTTCTTTGGTATAACTGCCCGTGACATGCCGCCGCTAACCTCTTCTCATCTAGCAGGTTTAACTGGTCCAACCTTGACTGGATCCATTCCGACTCATCAATTCCCGATTCTTTCAAAATTCTTAGAGAAGGAATTTCTACCTCAATAGGTAGTACAGCTTCCATCCCGTAAACCAGTGAGTATGGAGTTGCCCCAGTTGATGTCCTTACAGAAGTCCGGTATGCATGAAGGGCGTAGGGAAGCATATCATGCCAATCCTTATAGGTGACTGTCATTTTCCAGATTATTCTCTTGAGATTTTTGTTTGCGGCTTCCACTGCTCCGTTCATCTGGGGACGGTATGGTGAGGAATTGAGATGTCAGATTTTGTATTGATCACATAATTTCTGAATCTTTGGACCATTCAAGTTCTTGGCGTTGTCAGTGACAATTTCATTGGGGAGGCCGTGCCGGCAGATGATATTATTTCTGAGGAATTTGAGAAATGTGTTCTGTGTAATGTGAGCATATGATGTCGCTTCGACCCATTTAGAAAAATAATCGATAGCCACCAGGATAAATCTATGCCCATTGGATGCCTTAGGGTTGATGGGACCAATCACATCGATGCCCCACATTGCGAAAGGCCATGGTGAAACGAGGTTGAACAAATGGTGAGGCGGAACATTTATCGGATCCGCGTAGATTTGACACTTATGGCACTTTCGGAAATACTCGATGCAGTCCTTTTCCATGGTGGTCCAAAAATATCCTCGTCTCATGATTTGCTTAGCCATCATGTGCCCATTGGCATGGGTTGCACAGTTTCCCTCATGAGTCTCGAAAAGTATTTTCTTCGCCTCTTTTGCATCCACACATCTCAACAATTCGCCGTTGGAGCTTCTTTTGTATAGAATTTCTCCACTGGGGAAGTATCCCGATGCTAATCTCTGAAGCATCCTCTTTTCATTTTTGCTTTCCCCTGAAGGGAATTCTCTGGTTCTGATGTAGAGCAAGATGTCATGGTACCAAGGTTTACCATCAGGTTCTTCTTCGATCATGAAGCAATAAGCCGGCTCACTCCTTCCCTTAATCTTTAATACCTGAGTCGTCTGCCCTTCTTCCATTTGAGCCATAACAGCCAGGGTGGCTAAGGCATCTGCAAATTGATTTTTGTCTTGACTAAGGTGAGTGAAAGAGATTTCTTCGAATTTCTTAATCAGCTCGAGTAAGTACTTCTGATATGGGATTAGCTTCGGATCCTTAGTTTGCCATTCTCCCTTGACTTGATAAATGATCAGGGCTGAGTCTCCATATACCTCCAACTTCCTGACTTTCATTTCGATGGTAGCTTGTAAACCCATCACACAAGCTTCGTATTCTACGACATTGTTGGTGCAGTCAAATCTCAACTTGATAGCTATCAGAAAGTGCTTTCCATCCGGGGATACCAATACAGCTCCGATTCCATTATCGGACAAATTGACAGCTCCGTCGAAATACATTTCCCACACATCAGCTGGCTCTTCTTCTCTGCAATCTACTTCATTAATATGCTCATCAGGGAATTCAAAATCCAGAGCTTCATAATCCTGGATAGGGTTTTCTGCTAGGAGATCAGCGATCACGCTACCTTTCACTGCTTTCCGGGTCATATAGACAATGTCATATTGGGAGAGTATGACCTGCCATTTGGCTATCTTTCCTAGCACGAATGGGCTTTCAAATACGTACTTAATAGGATCCATCCTGGAAATGAGCCATGTCTTGTGATTCAACATGTAGTGTTTGAGACGATTTGCTGTCCAGGCTAATGCGCAGCAAGTTTTCTCTAGGAAAGAGTACCTTGACTCACAATCATTAAACTTTTTGCTCAGGTAATAAATAGCCCTCTCCTTTCGGCCGGTATCATCATGTTGCCCCAAAACACATCCCATTGAGCTTTATTGGACTGCCATATACAGAATCAGAGGCCTTCCTGCCACCAGCGGAACCAATACTGGTGGGTTTGACAGGTACTGCTTTATTTTCTCAAAAGCCTCTTGACAAACTGAATCCCATTGTGTAGTGTTGTTCTTTCGGAGTAATCTAAAAATAGGTTCAGCTTTGGCGGTGAGATTGGAAATAAACCTTGATATGTAGTTCAACTTCCCCAGGAAACTGCGCACCTCCCTTTCTGTTTTTGGGGATGGCATCTCTTAAATGGCTCGAACTTTGTCCGGATCAACTTCTATTCCCTTTTCGCTCACTATAAATCCCAACAATTTCCCAGATCTAGCTCCGAATATGCATTTGGCAGGTCTGGCCACCGATATTTCACGAGTTTCGAATACTTTCCTCATCACCTGCACATGGCTCTCCTCTCCCCGGGATTTGATGATCATATCATCCACGTACACCTCCACTTCTTTATGCATCATATCGTGGAATAATGTGACCATAGGGCGTTGGTAGGTGGCGCCAGCATTCTTTAACCCGAAAGGCATGACCCGATAGCAAAATACCCCCTATTGAGTGATAAAAGCAGTTTTCTCCTTGTCTCCCTCATCCATTGGGATTTGATTGTACCCCAATGCCCCATCAATACACGAACACCTACCTAATCCCGCTGCATTGTCTACTAACACATCAATGTGAGGGAGAGGGAAATCATCTTTCAAGCTCGCTTTATTAAGATCCCTGTAATCAACACACACCTTGACTCTCTCGTCCTTCTTCATTACCGGGACAACGTTAGCTATCCATTGGGGATATTTGACTACTTCTAGGAACCCAGCTTCATACTGTTTCTTGACCTCATCCCTAACTTTGAGCAGTGTGTCGGGATTCATTCTTCTTAATTTCTGCTTTACCGGGATTGTCCCCGGAATTAGAGGAATTTTGTGCGTCACTATCTGGGGGTCCAGACCAATCATATCATCATAGCTCCATGAAAATACATCCAGGAATTCTTTGAGCAAACTGATCATATCTCCCAATTCTTCACTCTCTACAACCTTAAGTTCCCTTTTCACTTCTTCCGTGCCTAAGTTTATGGTGCGCGTTTTGTCTCCACAAGGCACTAGGGAAGGTTCATCCCTTTCTTCTGTGAGCTCCATCTCAAAATCACTTGAAGTAATGGTAGTTATGGGGATTTCAAAATTAACCAGAGGAATTTCTGAGTCTATTGAATTATTAGGTGTTAATTGATGAATGGTCCTGAATGAATGAAAATAAAATATATTATAAGGATGGAATTCAAATGGAAATAAAAAGAGAATTGGATATAAAATGCGCTATTAATTCATTAAGATTTATGACATAAGAAAAGGGTCCATTTACAGTGTTACACTTGCCACCATGGATAAAATGATCAAGTGTAGATAACCAAATGTACTTTACTCGAAATTAAGTATAGGGATGTCCTCTGCTGTCCAGTTGTCCAGTTCTTGCCCCTCAGCTATTGGCGAGACCAGAGCCTCATACAAGGAATCCAGGTGGATGACATCGATGGATGGTTCATCGGGTGATTCTTTCACATCTGCCAGATTTTCAATGACCGGTTTAGTGAAGACTTCCGTGATTCTCGAGACTACCTTCATTCTCCCGATTTTCTGATCGAATCTCTGATCCCGAAGTCTGTTCCTCATCCAGAATCTCCCATCCATGAGGGTATCTTCCTCATAACCCAAACCGCAACGGCCTACCTTCTGGATAGCCGGTCTGTTCGACAATCCCTTGCAATGCGGTGCCTAGGCCTTTGCCCTCTTCATACCCATTCCTTGACATCACTTTGGCTACCATAGCCATAGCCCTTCATTTCTTGAAACGTTTTCTTGTAGTTCGAGGGCCTGGAAGGAGCTTTCCAACGACTCCTCAGCTGCTTCCACATAAGGAAGCGATTGTGGCTTGGTGACCAATATGGCTTCTTCTCCTCTCACCGTGATGATTTTACCGTCCATGATGTACTTTATCTTCTAATGCAAAGTTAAAGGAACGGCATTCGCTGAATGGATCCACGACCTCCCCAGCAACATAGTGTAGGCTGGTTCAATGTTCATCACTTGGAATGTGACGTTGAAGGTGCATACGCCAATTTGGAGTGGCAGGTCGATGTCTCCCAGCACTTCTCTCCTTGTACCGTCAAAGGCTCTTACCACCATAGCACTCTGGCGTATATTCGATTGGTCAACTGGCAGTCTAGCCAAGGTGGCACTAGGCAGTACATTGAGGGCTGATCCATTATCAATAAGGGCCTTGGCCACTATACAACCTTTACATTTCACTGTCACATGTAGGGCTTTAGTGTGCGTTAAGCCTGCAGGGTCTATCTCTTCTTCGTAAAAGGTGACAAACCGATGCTGGATTTGTCCCACTATTTTTTCAAACTGCCCCGGTGTGATGTCGGGGTTCACAAAGGCCTGATCCAGGATTTTCTGCAAGGCTTGACGGTGCACTTCTGAGCTCAGAATTAGTGATAACAGTGAAATTCGGGCAGGTGTCTTCCTTAACTGTTCCACCACATCATACTCACTTTGCTTCATTATTTGAAGCAGCAGCTCCTCTTCCTCATTCGACCCGGCAGGTTCTCATTTCTCCATTCTCTCAACCTCCTCTCCTGTGTTCTCTTGGGGCTCTCCCATTTTTACTTTCCCTCTCTTCTTTTCTTTTTCTTCGTTCCCATAACATCTCCCACTTCGAGTTATAAACTCGACTTCTTGCTCAGGTGGGGAGGATTTTGTGGCAGTGACGGGCTGAGGATTAGCTCGGGGAGTAGCACTACTGGTAGGTCCGGCATAAGTCATTTTGAAATGCTCATGAGGAGTGAAGCACGGTTTCGGAGGTGTTGAAGCAAGATTCAGAGCCGATGTACTGCTTGACGCTCCTTGAGTGAAAACTTGGAAATTATAATTCCAAGGTATGGCATGGGTGTTTATGATAGGGAGCTGAGGCGGGGTTCATATGATTGTCACTGGAGGTGAGGATACTGGGGGTGAGAAAGTAATTCTGTGATTATGGGTGGAGGTGTTTTGGCCGAGTCGGGCTGTATTTACTCCGCCCTCCATCTTTGGCTTTGCCTGGCATCTCAGAACTTTGAGGGACAATAAGTTCTGGACCTCTTGCTTAAATTTTTCACAATTTTGCAGCTCATGGCTAGCTGCTCCTCCATGATAGGGGCATCCCATTTCAGTCTCAGATTCTGAGGCTTGAGGGTGGAGGTAACCTTCCCTTACCGCTATTCTAAAAATTTCCCCAAAATGAGGAATCAGCTTGTCTGCCTCTGGTGCCGACCCCTCTCCGTCTGATTCTATCATATTTACACCATTGCCCGCATTATGATTGGGCAACGGGTTTGGGGTAACATTGGGGAGGGAACCATTTCCCTCGATCTTCAACCACCCGTTCCTGATTAAGGCATGCACTCTCCCTCTGAGTGCCCCGCAGTTATCGATTGAATGCCCTTGTGCCCCTCCATGATATTCACAACGGGCAGTGGCATCATACCACCTGGGGTATGGTGGCTGAATTGGGTCAAGGGGAATCGGTACTATCTGGTTTATATCAACAAAGTATCAGTATATTTCGCTGAGTGGGAGGGGAAGGGGTGGATCAAGATTTCTTGGTGGTCTTGGGTTATTTTGAGGTGGCCTGGGTTGGGTAGGTGGAGGAGGCGGTCTGGGTTGGTAATTTGTAGGTGGTGGATACTGTGGGCGTGGGTGTGGATAATTTGGGAAAGGAGGTGGAATGTTTGCAATGGTTTGGCCATGAGGGGGAGGATATGGCCGGTAGTTATTTTGGGGAAGTGGGGAATAATTGTTCTGCTGGGTGATGGAATGCACATCACCCTCCTTTTTCTTGCCAAAACTGGCAATCTTCTTCACAGGGTTCTCGGCCAACTCCTGTAGTCATCCTTAAGTTGGCCTCAATTCTCTTACCCACTTGGATAATATCCGAGAAGCTGTTGGAAGTGTTTCCAATTATCAAATTGAAGTAAGGAGCCTTCAATGTCTCGATGAACAAGGAGCATAGTTCATTGTCAGTCACTGGAGGATATACTTCTGCAGCCTTCTCCCTCCATCTTTGGGCATATTCCTTGAAGCTTTCCCTGTCCCTCTGCACCAGGTTTTGGAGGTCCCTCCTTGTGGGAGCCACATCACAGTTAAATTTATACTGCTTCAAGAAGGCATCAGCTAAATCCTTCCAGGAGCGTAGTTTGCTCCTGTCCAACTGTATGCACCATCTCAGGGCTGCTCTGAAGAGGCTCTCGTGAAAGAAGTGGATGAGAAGTCTGTCATCTTCTGTCAAGGCAGACATTTTGGCAATGTAGGTTGCCAGGTGAATGAGGGGATCTGAGTTCCCGGTGTACTTGTCGAAATCCGGGACTTTGAATTTGGGTGGCACCACCACAGCTGGCACCAATCTAAGTGACGCCACATCGACTGAACCATACATATTCAGCCCCTCTATTGCTCTCAACCTTTCCTCCAGAGCAGACAGCTTCTCATTTTCCCTGGCCTTACTTTCTCCTCCTACTGCATGAAATGCTCCCCCAGTTGGGAGATGAGGGGTGGAGTGAACTGGAGGAATTAGTATTGAAGGGTATGGGTCGGCATTTGAGACGGCTGGGTAATGGGAGAAAGGTAGGTCATTATTTATGATAGCCGGATTGACAGTGATTGTCGAATCCGGGATAGGTGATTGAAAGGTGAAAGAGGTTGAAGCCTGATGAGGATCCATTGTTGTAGGTGGTGGGGGAGGTACTGGTAAGTTAGGTTCTGAAACGGGTTTATTTTGAGACATCTCCCTCATTAGTCTCATGAGTTCTGAGACCTGGTCTTTCACCTCGGACACTTGCCCTTATCGGTTCTGTACTTGTTCATGGTCTTCCATTATCTTCTTTGTTCGTGATCTTGTTAAGTACACTCGTTTAGGTTGAACTGTGTGCTTGGTCAGACTTGCTTTGTTTGAAGCAATGTTGATTTTCTGTAGGGAAATAAATAAAAAAAAGCTTTTAATGAATTTTGAATTTCGTAAAAAAAAACTAAAGGTCCTGGTTCGGACAAAGGATATAGTGGCATTTGGGAGCCCAAATGAAATCTGCAGAAGGATGATTGCATCAATTTTATCATGGCATCATTTGATAGTCTGACCGTGAATGACTGGATTGAATGGGCATCTATGATATCTGTCCATATGGCACATCCAATTTTTCGCATAACTCTAGCGAGGGGGTTCCTACGGGAGTTATACTATTCATTCACAATTTTGCTAAACAATGGCCCAAAAGTATTCCATTAACTGAATATTTCGTACACAGCATTCTTTACATTGGCCTAGGCTCAGGGAGGTTCTTTATAATGCAATGACATTTTCTGAGATACTCGTATAACCTTTCTTCTTGTCTGGCAGGGTTAAACGCTTTAAGAGCATACTCAGATTCAGGTAGGAGTTCTTGTTTTCCCTGTGCTATCATTCTCTCCAGCTAGTCAACATTCTCTTTCAGCTCCTGATAGAGAGCAGCTTGTCTTTCTTTTTCCTTCCTTTCCTTAGCACATTCTTTCAGAATATCGTTGATGAGTAGTGCCTGTTCCTTCAATTCGAGCTTCTTCTTTTTGTTTTCTTGTTTATACTTTTCTACAAGTATCTCTTGGTATTTCATTTTTTCCTGAAGCTTACTATTCTGTACTTCTACTTCTTTTATCACAGCTTGGAGAGAGCTTTTTTCCTTTTCCCACCGTGCCTCTTGCTCTTTGAAGCCCATCTTTTCAGCCCTTGCCTCTTCCCTGAGCCTTCTCACTTTTCTTTTAAGGTTCTGCTGTTGGTCCTCTAACTGCTTTATTTGTTCTTGCAATTGCGAGTTCTCGGTGTTTACCTTTTGTAGGGAATCGGCCAGATGATTACTAGCTTCTTCTGATAGGACGTTTAGGCGAGGGTCGCTGTCTTCGAATTTTGTTGAATCTGCGGTCAAGTGTTCTTGATCCCTGTCAGCCCTCCATTTAAGATAATCGCCCGTGGCACTCGGGCCTTTAGGTGACCTCTCCATCAGAGTGATGTTTTCCCAAGATTTGCGAGCTATTTTCAACCCTTCCTCTTCCTTGAGCTCATGGTAGAAATAACCTTGGTGGTATTCTTCAATGTTGATTCTGAACTGTGTTGAGCCGAACTGTCTCATTACTAATGCCGGAGTGTAACTTGTGTATCCAGTCACTCCGATTAGGGATACCGATTGATTACCCCCCGTGCTGATCAAAATGGATTAACCCGACGTCCACAGTTTCCTCCAGCAGTAGTCATGGCTGTTGAAGCTCAAAATCCGCTTTTGCCACTGCGGTTCATCCTTCGGGCTGATTACTAATCGGGTCATTTTCTCTATGAGAGGTTGGTCAAGGTACCAAGTCAATCCCTTCGTCTCCACAGGACACATATGACTGATAATCCAGAGATGCAATAATTGAGAACAACACTTAATGGATCCCTTGCCTTGTTGTCTGCAATAAGTAAGAGTTAAAAAAGTCTCAGCAAGAATTGTTGGTACTGGATTGACCTTTTGTTTCTCTACTGCCCAGAACATTTCCACAACGCCGCAGGTTATGATTCCGGAAGGTCCAGGGAACAAAATCAGGCCGTAAATTGCTAAAGCGAGCACCAATGAAGCTTGATCCCACTGTTCATCTTGGATGCATTGATCCAACCCCTTCTTGAGATAAGTCCAATACCATCCATGCGTGTTCCCTTTGACGCTTTCTCGCTTTGCTTCTTCCGTGGAATCCCGATATGTGCGAACCGCTTCCGTGTCCGCCTATGCTCGAGGTGTAGGTAAATCCGATTCTGCGCCACATAAGGGATTTCCAGCAATGCTTGATATTCTTCCATGGTGGGAGCAGTATCGATGTCGTTGAAAGAGAACACCCCAAACTTAGGATTCCAAACTGGCAACATGGCCTTTAGTGCCGGGACTTGAACTTTAACTCGCATCAAGGTTGCAATCCTCCCATATTTCTTCTCAAATTGTGCTTTGACTTGATCGAGAAATGACTTCCAACCATTGGCCAGACCCTCAAGACTGTTCATTCTGACTTCAATCTTGTCTTGGTCCAATGGAGGTAATGAGCTAGTATCACTTTGTAGGGGCACTGAACTATTTTTGGGCCATGGTTTAGCATTCTGTTCTAATTTAAGAACTTCTTCTGCCGACTGACTTGAGGATGCCATGTTAAAAATGATGCTTATCCTTTTATAGACCTTATTTCGGTGATGCCTGCAGGAAAAACTTATTAGCAGGATAAATTCAGGTAATCTTGAATTATCTCATATAGAGTGACACCTACACATTTATCAAAGTAGGAAAGTGTGTAGGTTTTCTTAACAGTATGATTCAAGATTACCCTAAAAAATAAAGACTAAATAAAACACAAGCAGAATAGGGTAAGAGTAAGTATGCCCCTTTTGTCCTAAAATAAGGAGAGTCTTAATACCGGCTAGGTGCTACCTAATTGGATAGTTCTATCTTATAAGGTAGCTTGCTACGGCTTCCAGCTATCGTGATAGTTTAGCTCAAGGTCTAATCTTCTAAAAGCCACAGGTTCCCAAATTTCCCCTACTGTAAACAGTAGAGCCCCATTCTATCCCCCATGATACTGTCGGGAAAGTTCCACGGGTATCACAGTGAATAGAATGAGTTTCAATTTGAGCAGAAGCATTCACGGATACTAACGGGGTAAAACCCACGGGTACCGCTACATGACTCCCTCCTACTTTCCTAAAAGGGTATGAAAGCCCGGGTATAGGGCTGAAGTATGTGAGGACATTGTGTGAGTGTTCAGTGTGTGAAGGGACACCTTTACCTCTTCCCAGTATGGGGAAATTTTCTCTTTTTTTTTTCTTTTAAACGAAGAGCGCTGTAGGAAGTAAAACAAGCAAGACAAGCAAAACAGTTAGTAGGGATAATAATAATTAACGTATAAAATTTTGCGGGGTGAGCCCACCTAACTGTGATTTGATCACAAAATTAAATCTACTTTTGGACCTCTGGACCGGGGTTAAGTCAAACGTCCCCAGTGGAGTCGCCAAGCTGTCGCAAGGGGTTTTGCGGTCGCCCGGACGAACACTCACCGAAGTGGCAAAGAGTGAGGAGTCGCCACTTTAATTTTGAGGAAAATTAAAGAAAACCATTAGAATGAAACCACTTCAAAAACAGAGATTCTAGGTTCGGGGTCCGTAAACGGATGGGGAAGGTGTTAGGCACCCCACCTCGTCCCTCAATGAGGGTAGGCAGATTTAATTTCACGTTCTTTATAAATTAGAATTGATAGTTAGGAGGGTTTGAATGGAAATGTTAATCCTTTTGACAAAAAGGAATATTTGATTTTTCACTAATTCGGATTACCCAAGTACATAAGTAAATGAGACAACCTTAGTGAGTTGCTGTTGCATATTGGTTTTATTTTAGGGGAGATTGTTTTACGTATTTGTTAAAATTTGATTTGAGAATCGGATAAGAACTCTCCTCCGATCTCCTTTTAGGTGAAAATTTAGATTGGAGATCGGATAAGAACTCTCCTTCGATCTCTTCCAGATATTTATTAAAATTTTGGGTGAGAATCGGATAAGAACTCTCCTCCGATCTCCTTTAAATATTTATTAAGATTTTAGATTGAGGATCGGATAAGAACTCTCCTCCGATCTCCTTTAAATATTTATTAAAATTTTAGATTGAGAATCGGATAAGAACTCTCCTCCGATCTCTTTTGAATATTTGTTAAAATTTTAGATTGAGAATCGGATAAGAACTCTCCTCCGATCTCTTTTGAATATTTGTTAAAATTTTAGATTGAGAATCGGATAAGAACTCTCCTCCGATCTCTTTTATTTTAATGGGAGTTGGATAAGGACTTTTCCGACCTCTCGAAGTTTGATTACAGTTACACCTCGTAAGAGCCTAAGACTAAGGGTTTTGGCATTCAAAGATGCCGGGGATCGGAATAAGGCTTCTTTTAACTCATTGGTACCTTGTGACTAGACAGGGGATACCAAATTGAATTTCCCGACCTTCCTATGTGGTCTCCTTACCAATACCTTTTGATACCCGATCTATTCCATTTATTTATCTAAGGTTCGGTTTTACTCTATCTTGTGACGTCTTACCCAATTGTCTTTTGTGTTATTCTAGTGATTCGGCCTTACTATTTTCCTAACTTATTATTCAGACCTTTCATTATTCTAAAGAGACCCTTAAGATACCGTTACCTACATTTTATCCAATCACTTATACGCTACTCGGGACTAGAAGTCTTACATTCAGAAATAACAAAGATTAACAAAAAGAATGGACTGATCAACAAGAAAGTAAACTCGAGAATAACCTTCTTCATGTTCTTCAGCGCAATATAAGCTCGGAGAAAATTACATACATAAAAAGAATAAAGGAAATACGTAAAACAAGAACAAGCACTTAATAAAACGGCAATATGAGCACTCACCTGTAGGGAGTCAAATCTATTGAACTAACTACAGAATCACAAAACGTAATAAGACTGTGGGCTGATAGCCTGAGGGCTAAGGTTCACCTTGAGATGAAGGATGCTTCACTAAAATGCAATCGGGTCAAACTAATAACCGAGTTTAGATGAAATTGAGCTTGGACAATGGGAGTGAAAATAAAGATAACAAAGAACTGAAAATGAGAGCGCCACAGGATTAATGAACGAATTGAAAATAGAGAGTTTCAGTATTCAAAAATTCCTTTGCAAGAGAACACTTCAGAAAACTGGTTTCAAAAGTTTTTCTTATGAAAGCTTAAAAAAATAGCAGAGTAACGAACTGAATTAAGTTTCAGAGTTCTTCTGCTATAATACCACCCTTTTCTTTTTCTGTCCTACTTTGAGCAGTTTTCATGCAGGTATTTATAGGAACCGGGTGCTCCCCATGAAGGGTCAGGATTTGTTTTGAGGGAGATGGAGGGTTAAGATTTCAAAGGACATGATCCGAGGCTCGGGAATTAAAGAGAATCCGAACGGACGACTGAGATCCCTTCCGAAATATTTGTCCTTTCTCTCTTTTAATCTAACGGCCCAAAATTTTCTTGTCCAGAGCGATCCGAGGGCTAGGAGTGAAAGGCGCTGATCTTGTCGTCTTCTTCTTTGATCCAAGGGCTCCGAGCTCGTCCTTACAAATAAGATCAACGGTGGAGATTAGGATGTACAGCGCTGTCATGACATACTCTGGCACATGTCGAATGCGCGATCTCGGGGCGTTGTTGAGATTTCGTCTGCGACGCTTTAACTACCTCGGCCCTGATTATGACGATAGTCAGCAGAAGTTGTTTTATTCTCTTTGTCTTCCAACCTCCCCTCCTTTTCGATGATCCTTTTCCGATCTCTCATACCGGGCTCCTCTCTTTTGATCTCTCCTGCTCGGGTCTTTTCCTTTTTCAGGTTCGGTTCAGTCAAAGCATTTATTCCTTCGATTCCCGAGGCATCCGCTTCATTTTCTGATTGCAATAAATGCTCAAATTTTCCCTATATATACCTTCAACCAGGCAGCCCTTCCTCATTTGACTTTCTCCTCTTTCCCTCTCACTTTTCTTATTCTAGCTGCCCCAGCAACAATTCCGGCTATGGTGGCCACTTTTGATCTTTTCTCGATGGTCCTCTTTGTCCCTCGTCTGAAAGTTTACGATCCCGGTGATCGAAGAATCATGATGACCCTATCTGATGACAGTGAGAGATCCGGACTAATTAACCGATCTGGATCGAGGACCTCGATCGTGTCGATCTCGAGTCGTTCGACCGATACAATCGGCGAACCAATTTCGGGCGAGAAGACTGCTAATATTCCCCTTAACATCGGTGGTTGCCCCTTGAAGTTCATTTGGCTCCTCACCACATTGGGCGTCCCGACTACAGCTCGGTTCTGGTCGTTGACAGTGGAGATGACTCTCCATCCCCATGAGAGTCATAGTCAGCCCATTTGAGCTGTACATCTATCTGATGTCGATGGCCGGTCTCCTGATAGAACACATCTTCTGATTCAGCCACGAGACTAGGCTTTGACATAGGTCTTTATTAGATGGGATGTACTGCCGATCTCTAGAGATCGCCCAAATGATGTAATTTGACTTTTAATGTAACCCGATCTCTAGAGATCGCCCAAATGATGTAATTCGACTTTTGATGTAATTCGATCTCTTGAGATCGCCCAAATGATGTAATCCAACCTTTTCAAAAATAAAATTTTATTTTGACAACTATCATTTTTATTATTATTGCAATGATTATTTTTTGATCTCTGATGTGTTTATCCGATCTGGTTCCTAACTGAACAACCCTTAACTGATCTGCACTTCCAAACATTCGCCTTAATTAGCCAATCTCTAGCTAGCCGATCTCTTTTATGGAATTTCTGGAATATTTGTGAGACATGTCAAAAAGCTGGCGAGTCCCGCTAATCGATGCACCGCCTGGAACACTGTGAGCATTAAATGCTTAGATGGGTATAAATAGGGGATGGGTCAGCCAGTTGCTCTCTTATGTCATTTTCAGCATCCCGCGAACAAATCCAAAATTCTCTCGATTTCTCAAGTTCTTCAGACACCGATCAAGCTCCGGTAAGGGTTTTGATGCTTCTTTTAGTTTAAATTCTTTGTTTCATTTGAAAATGAGCGGCGCCGAGGGTCAGAGAGCGGCAAGCCCCCCTTCCGTTCAGATCTCGTGGTCATTTGATGAAGTGGAGGTAGTCGGACCAAGCGTGCGACCTGAACCTCCTAGGGTCTCCGTTCCAGCTCGGGGGCAAGTAGCACCATCAAGGCATGTATCCTCTTCAGGGAGAGAAAATCTTCCCATGGATGAGCTGCCATCAATCCTACAAGAAACCGACCTACAGTCGTTCAGCCAGGAGTACAACATCCGGCCTGATTCATACGAGCTGATTAAGTGTCACGGCGATCTTCGTGCCGATCATTTCTTCGAGGAGAACGATATGATCATGATATACGAAGAACAATTAAAGGCCGGGCTGCGGTTCCCTCTCGATGACTTCTTCAAGGAAGTCCTAAAATTTCATCAAGTGTGCATCGCCCAAGTTCACCCGAACTCGTGGCGGATCCTAGTAGCCTTCAGGGGCCTCTGCCGAGCTAAGGGATTCCGTCCTACAGCTAAGGTATTCGCCGAACTGCATAGGCTGACCCGTCGAAAGGACGATGAGTATTGGTTCTTCCAGGCGAAACCCCATTGTGGGCTTTTTACTGATATGCCTTCCTCCCTGAAGAATTGGAAGAACCGCTTCTTTATCCTGAGGAGCAAAATTCCGAACGGCTTTGAGGGCTTCCCTCGCAGCTGGCTGCACCAGGGCCCTTTACTTCCGAAGCGCCTCACCCTAAATAGGGAAGAAGGCCTGATGGTGATGGAGCTAAAAGATCAGGCAGCCAAAGAGAAGTTCTCTTGTTTGGATGCAGTGACTGCCGAACTGCATCACTGGACAATGGAGTTGATCACTGGCGAAGATCGCAAGCTTTAGCTCTCTAACCTCGGCATCGGTATTTTTCTATATCTCAGATCTTTGGACCTTAGTGATCTCACTGACCTCTTCTTTGTGCAGGTATGGCAAGTGGCGAAGCCTCCAAGGAGAGCCGGAAACGAAAGAGGGAGGTCTCCCAGAAAGTGTGGGAGATGAAGCGATCCGAGCTGCTCCAGACACCCAGGCATGAAGCTGAGGAAATGCAAGGGGGCTCCTCTCAACCTTCGGGGTAGCCGATCCCCGACGTAGAAGTGATCCGATCTCCTCCTCGCCAAGAAGAGCCGCCTCCACCTCCTTCAGTCGCTTCGAGTGCGGAAGGGGGTCCTTCTCAACTTACCTCAAGGACCCTCTCCCGCGGTGCTCAAGTGCTGATCCATTCCCTGGAGAAGAACCAAACTGTTTGGGAGAATTCGGGTTTGGCTAAAGTTCTGGGGGGCTTCTATCTGCATTCGGGAGGATCGGGACAGGCTGTCTCCAGATAATCTTGATGACATCCTGACCCGATCTATGAGCCTGAACGTGGAGTGCTTGGTGAATCAGCACATCGTCCGGGAGAAGGCTCACCACCTGGGTAAGGAGGTCAAGAAGATGGTTCTACGAGGATAAGCTGGCCGAGCAAGCTCATGTTCTGGCTGAGCAAGATCATGTTCTTGAGGAAGTTCAGGCGCTCCGGGCCTGTGAAGTTGCTCATCTCACTGAGGAGCTCAAAGCGAAAGAGGAAGAGGCGGTGACAAGGGAGGCCGGCGCTTATGTAAATGCTCACAGGGATCTCTTGGCTAAGCTCAAGAAGCGTTATCCCGAGGAGGACTTCTCCTAGATGGTCGACCTGGCTCCCCAAGACGAAGAGGAAAGCGAGGAGGAGGCTGAGGGTGAGAGAGGAAACGAGGAAAATGTATATCAGACTGGGGGTGATCCTCCAGCCGAATGACATGTACATATTTTAAATGAAATGAAAGTTCCCCTTTTGTTTAATGAATGGATGTGATCGGAAATCTCTAAATAGCCTAAGTACTTGGTTGTCTGAGCATATTAAAACAATAACTAAAAGTGATTATTGATCTAAGTATAAGAGGTCGGAAAACACAATAAGCATGAGATCGGTAGGGAACCAACGCTAAACGGGACTTGATTAAAATTGGAAATTTGACTTGAACACTTAAGATCGGGATCACCATTGAACCGGATTGAAACCTTAACTTTATTATTCCCAAACTTTTAAATGAGAGATCGGCAATAAGACTAGTGTCACGAAGGCCTAATGTTGGTTCAATCTTGTTTGACATGTAAGATCAGAAATATAATTGACTGATCAGGGGACTTGACAATTAGCTTGAGAGATCGGTGAGGCTTTAAATGATACGGGGGACTTTATATTAATTAGATTCCTTTTGAGGCGAGATCGGAAATGTGGTAAGTTGGTAAAAGGGATCGGCTTTAAAGTTTATTGATTTCAGGGATCGACAAAAATATGGTGTCGACACTTATCATAAAAAGCATTTTCCCACTCTACTTGATAGTATCCTTCATTGGGAAATCCAAATATAGCATTCATAGTAGCCATGTCAAGCTCTCTCAATCACCCAACATCAAAATTTAATGCAATCAGTAGGAGCAACTTCACTGAATTGAAAATTAACATGCAAAGAACTAAGAAACTCCAAAGTAATCTCATCATAGACAGATTTTCTAATACCAACATACTCAGTCTAACCGAAGGCATGTAGATATGCACAAATAGATTCATAAAGTCCAATTTATCCTAACAACTCATCATCTAGGTACTCAGTGCTCACAATAATCTTAGAGGTTAATTTTTCATAGTTTTTCTTCATTTGTAAATTCCTATAGCCCTATGGAAAAGAAAATTGTACCTCCTCTATATCCTTAGTATTAGTAGGTAGTTGAGAAGCAGAGGGAACAGACTTTGCTGGAGCAGCTTTGGATTTAGACTTAGTAGGATGAGGTTGTGGACTTGGTTCCCTAGAAGATGAAGCAAATGCCTTAGATGTAGAGATTGGAGTTTTAGGAGAACTCAAGAACTCAATGGTGCAGCAATAGAGGACTGAATCCTCTTGCTAACAGGCTCAGCAACAGAAACCCTAGGTTTCTTAGACTTAGCAACAGCGGTCAAAATAGGTGTCTTGAGTTTACTAGAAGAAGAAACTTTCTTAAGTTTAGCACTAGGGTTCACTTGCTTCCTTACTATTAATTTGAAATGGGTTTTGGGAGCAGTGGGTAGATATAGGATTGCGGATTCAAGGTTAAGGTTTTGGTTATTTTGTGGTTCAGTGGGTTTTAGTGGAGTAACTTCTGGGGTGGTGAATGGGATATCGAGGATGCTTATGAAGGTTAGGGTTAAGGATTAGCAGCAGCATCAATGGGCTTCAGGAAGAATGTTGGTAGAGATGGAGAGTTTGCTATGGGTGAAGGAGATTGAGAATTAGTGTTTGTCATTAGGATTGGCTTGGACAAGGAGGATGGAATTGGGATTCGGGTTGAACAATGTCTAGTCTTAACCATTCAAACTAGGGAAATGATAAAGGAGAGTGTTTGGGTGTCAAGAAAATGAAAGAAAATTGTATCAGGCAATGTTGTAGTCAAAGAAAATGAGAAGTGAAAGAAAATGAACAAGTTTAGGGTTTTAAGAAAACTGGGTCATGTGCATATGTGACATAGGGCATGCAACTTCTCAAGTAAACTGACATGCCTTGTGTGACTTGAAAAGTATCATGTAAGTAAACAAAATTACAAACAAAGATAGGGCATGGCAAAGTAGCTAAAATTCACCACCCAAAATAAGTTCGTAGCAACTCAAATAATTAAAAATAATTTCAAGTACAGACCAACATGAGGCATGTTAACTAGTAAAAACAGAACTTGTAGAGTGATGTGGGCATGTCACTTCAACTAAAAATCAATGTTTATTAATTCATCTTAACAGAAAAAAAAAACATGTAAAAACACATCAATTCTCAGCCAGAATTGCAACATATTAGTACTATTACAGCCATATATCAAATTTGCAACTCAATTGTTTCTAAACCTAAATATGCACAATTTCTTCAAAAGCGACACAAACCAACTTGTATTCACACTAAATATGAACTACACAACATTCAAAACACTGAAATTGAAGCACAAGTGTCATCCAAAACACTGAAATATAATAGAATATCAATTTGTGCAATTTCAGTTTTAATTCCCATTTTACAAATTCTTCAGAAAAATGAATATATAGCAGCATAGTCTCTTAACCAAAATGTAAAAAGGTTCATTCTCAATTTAAATACCAAAATTAACCAAAAATAAAGTTCATAACTAATTAAGCCAACACAATTTGCATTTTTAATTCCCATTTCAATAATTCTGCAGAAAATGAAGCTAAAAACACTGTTCACATGAAGAAAAATGCAGAATTTTGTACTTTTCCATTTGGAACCCACACAAATGAGAATCATCCATCTCCAACATGCCAAATCAAATCACATAGCAAGAAAAATAGCCACAAAATAAATTCAGCAATAGATTTGGTACTGTTCATATAAAGAAAGTGCAGAATTTCTCACAGAATTTCAATTTTAAGCATAGATCAAGTGCATAATTTCATCTCAAACATAGTAAAACAGATCATGAAACATGTAAACAACTAGAAACTGATATCTATAGCAAACTCTACTGTTCACATAAAAAAAGTTTAAAATTCCTCACCAGAATTTGAAAATTAAGAACTAAGATGTCTCAAAATTGCCCTCAAACCATGCTCTATTGCTGTAATAAAATTGAAAACACTAATTAGTGTAGATTTTTACTCAATATAATAACTTTGAATAGATAAGCACTAAATACTGAAAATTAAAGCACAGTAAATATGGAAATGGTAAGAAACTTTCTTAAATTGCATTTGTTCTTCTCTACATACACCTTTACCCAAAAATTCACAATTAACCTATAAAAAGGAATTTTATGTCAAATTTGAGTTAAATGGGTTACAAATGCAAAATAAAATAAAATATAATTTAATTTGAAAAACTACTAAAAAGGAAAAATTTGGGTTGCCTCCCAAAAAGCGTTAATTTAAGGTCATTAGCTTAACCCTATCTCAAATTATGGAATTGGTGGATTATCAAGGAGGCAACTTGCTCCTTTCTCAACTAGTGTCCTGTGATGTAAATCTTGAGCCTTTGACCATTAACTTTTAAAGTTTATGAATTCTCACTCCAAATGTCCACACCTCTATAAGAAAAAACCTCAACAACCTTGAAATGGCCAGGCCATCTTGATTTTAAATTTTTAGGAAAGAGTCTAAGCCTAGAATTATACAATAAAAATAAGTCACCTTCTTTAAACTTCTTCCTTCTAATATGCTTGTCATGCCAAAATTTGGTCCCCTCTTTATATATCCTAGCATTCTCATAAGCATCCAATCTTATCTCTTCAAGCTCATTTAATTGAAGTAATCTTTTCTCTCCAGTATCCTCAAATCAAAATTCAAGGTCTGAATTACCCAATATGCGTTGTGTTCTAACTCTACTGGCAAATGACATGATTTCCCATAAACTAACCTAAAAGGTGTAGTTTCAATGGGTGTCTTATAAGCTATCCTATATGTCTACAATGCATCATCTAGCCTCAATGACCAATCCTTCCTTGAATGATTAACTATTTTCTCTAAGATTCTTTTCAATTCCTTATTGAATACTTCAACTTGACCACTAGTCTATGGATGATAAGGTGTTACTACCTTATGAGTAACCCCATACTTCCTCAAAAGATTTTCAAACTATTTGTTACAAAAGTAAGATCCACCATCACTTATTGTAGCTCTTGGGGCTCCAACTTTAGTGAAAATAATCTTCTTCAGAAACTTCATTACTACCTTTACATCATTTGCAGGGGAAGCAATTGCCTCAACCCATTTTAAAACATAATCTACACCTACCAAGATATACTTATTCCCATAAGAGAATGGGAAAGGTCCCATAAAGTCAATACACCAAACATCAAATAACTCAATCTCCAAAATTCCTTGTTATGGCATTTTATTCCTCTTTGAGATATTACCTACTCTCTAACATCTATCACACCTAAAATTGAGCTCTCTTACTGTCTTAAACGTGTATGGCCAATAAAATCCAACTTGAAGCACTTTAGCCACTGTTTTATCCACATTAAAGTGACCACTATATTCAGAAAAATGACAATGCTCTAAAATATTTTCAATCTCTTGTTCAAGCACACACATCCTAACTAGGCCATATTGCATCTCTTAAATAGCATTGGCTCCTCCCATTTGTAAAACTTCACATAATGTAAGAATTTCTTCCTCTGTTGATTGCTCAAATCTAGTGGGAGGAACTCCACATGATAGATAATTGACATAATCTGCAAACCATGGAAATGCATCAATAACAATCAGCAGTTGCTCATTTGAGAAAAACTCATTAATTAGTAATTCCTCTTCCATTCCATCTTTACTTTCATGCTTAATCCTTGGTAGATGGTCTGCTACAAAATTTTGAGCTTCTTTCTTATCCTTTATCTCCAAATCAAACTCTTGAAGCAATAAGACCCATCTTATCAATCTTGGCTTTGCTTCTTTCTTGTTCAACAAGTACCATATAGTAGCATAATCTATATAAATAATCACTTTTAATCCAACCAAATATGACCTAAACTTATCCACAGTAAATATTACAGCTAAAAATCCTTCTTAATAGTAGCATAGTTTGCTTGAGCATCATCCATAGTTTTACTAGCATAATATATTGCATAAGACCTATCTTTTTTCTGACCTAGAACAGCTCCTACAGCAAAAGTCACTAGCATTACACATACTTATTTTTCTTTTAGAATTATCAAACTAATTACATATTTCAAAAGGATATATCTATTCTCAAACATCCAAATCAGCTGAGTCTAAAAGGTGTTTTGATTAGAAGTTTAGAATAACTGACATAGGTTCCATACCTAATAGCTATTCAAAACCCATTTGGTGAAAGTACTAAATAGTTGTTATTCAGCTAATACACCTCTTAAACTATTGCTGTTTAAAAAGTTTTGAAATTAAAGTTATTATCAATTAGTTATTGTTGTTTCAAGATAATAAGATCATTTTACCTTCTCACAATCCATATATATCTCTTATTACGTAAGGAACAGATATATATTAAATTGTTATTTATATTTTTTTGTATTATTTATCTATTTTAATAATAAAATAAATAGGGTATAATAAATTAATTATTATATATTTTTAAATAATAAAATAATAATTATATATTTATTTTAATAATAAAATAAATTATATGATATATACTCTTATTAGTCTTTTTATATACTAACAATAACTATATAAAACTTTACCAAATACTTAACATAAATCATCACTATGAATTAACGACTATTAGCTGTAAGCTATCATATATTAATTAATAGAAATAGCTATCAGTAATTAGCTATTAGTTGTATTCAATAGCTAAACCAAATAAGTCTTCAAAAAGCTATAGAATGCAACCTTCCTTTTGAAATAAACATTATCAGTAGAATTATAAAATAATATTTTACATTTAAAAATATTATATAAGTATATTTAAAGTAGGATTATAAGAGAACACTAATAAAAATTTAATTCATATCATAAATATAATACATAACATAAAAAGTTAAAAGTATTTTCTAAATCCAAAAGTTAGCCCCTCATTTGTACTTATATAGTTAAACTTGTAAATAAACAAAAATATCTCTATATCTTTAATATATTTCCTATTATAACTCTAATACTTTATTTTAGAATAACTCTTGTTTAATAATACTAATTTTTTAAACGTGTATACTCTCTACTTATAATATATACCCGTAAATTATTTTTTTATATGTAATTTTCTATTAATTTTGGCCTATAATATAATATTATCATAATATATCAATATTTAACAATCGATTAAATTTAATTTATTTCCATAATATTAAATTACTATGACACTTAATTAAAATAGATTCATATTTTTTCAATTTTTATATGTTTAATTTATTAGTCCTTAATAAATAGTTAATTTACTTTTAAAATTACCTAGGCTTACATGTAACAATAATGTTTTACTCACTAATAATAATAATATTGGTTCTTTTATATTAATAATAACTTTAATATAGCCATTCGTTATCATAATAATAATAATAATAATAATAATAATAATAATAATAATAATAATAATATAAAACAAATAAATAAACGATTCTATTTGAGAATAAGTTATATAAAAAGAAATAAATTAATAATGCAAGCATCACTTGAATCTCTAGGAGCTCAATCATCATCCTTCCATAGACAAAATGGAAATAGAAATGTTTGTCTTTTTGCAAATTCTGTTCGACAAGATGAGCCATCTGCCATTTCTGCATTGGGCTCATCTTATGATATATTCAATAGTATGGATGAATTAAATAGTCAAATGAATCCTATAAATCATGGTAGTGCACTATCATTGGAACTGGAATCAATATAAGAACTCACCAACCTCAGATGCACCCATATGCAAATAACTTGAAACTGTGGTGATGCATTTTATTCTACGCCTTACACACCTACAGGTGACATGTTGATGCATGTTCTTCTATGCCTTACACAACTATGTCGTGCGCCCTAAATAACGTCTAAGGACTTACAAAAAAATATCTATTTCATGATTTGAAAAAATTGAGATGACTGGGTCTCAAAACTCTTTTTGTGATTTTTGTGTTTTTTGTATGCTGCTTCCTATCATGGGCATGCTAATTTTGCTAGAGATTCCAAAAAAACTTAGTCCTCTGGGGACCTCTTTTTGCAAAAACTTTTTTATAACCTCAAAATTTTTTAGAAGAGCTGTTCACCAAAAAAAGACTTCCTTAAGGTTACAAAACAATTTCCCTCTTATTTTTCTTGTTCTTCTCTCCCCCCATGGTTTTTGTCTTGACTCATTTCTCTTCTATGAACTCCATTCTCTATGCCTTAACTTTTGCCTGAAATGCCCTTTTGGGTTTTCATCTCAGCGGGCTTGCTCTAACTTTTGCCTAAGCGGCCCTTTTGGGTTTTCCACCTAGCGAGCTCCTTTTTTTCTTTTCTTTTTCTTGTTCTTTTTCTCCTTTTTTTTTTTTTTTTTTTATAAATTAGACAATCACTAGGGCATTCATATCAAGTAGCTATTCTATCATGCTCACAAGACAATAGGTTAAATCAAAACAATGCAGTTCAATTACTTAATCTTTTGATGTATCCCTCAAGACACAACCATTCACAATCATAATTAAATAAAACCTATTCCTAGTTAATGCAATAAAACTTCTTTATTTATTCAGGTACACCATTACTCCCTCTTACATTTAGTTTTGCTAAATTTTCAACCTTCCAAAGTTAGAAATAAGTTTTATAACCTGCTGAATGGCCTTTTCAGGTTTTCCATCCAGATCTTCTCTCATCTCTCCTTTTGCTTAGACCACCTTTTGCAGGTTTTCAATCTAGCAATTTTTTTTTCTTTTATTTTCTTTTTTTTTTCTTTGACCCTTACTTTTTCCTAGACCGCCTTTTGCAGGTTTTCAGCCTAGCGGGCCTGTCTCACACAAAGTGCCATTTAAGCCTGTCTAAATTGACTGGTTCTTGAAATTCATTCCCATCCATTTCTGATATTCTTACAGTAGTAAGATCTTTTTAACTATGTATGGACCATCCTAGCTTGGGTTAAACTTTCCTCTTAAATCAAAAGGGACAGGCCGAGCATGTTTCAAAAACATGTCTCCCTCTTTGATCTTTCTTGGCTTCACCTTTTCATTAAAGGCTCTAATTATCTTCCTCTGATAAGCCTGCATACGATACAAGGCTCACATCCTCTTTTCATCAATCAAAGCTAGTTCCTCATATCTCTTCTAGGCCCACTCATTTTCTAGGATCTTAGCTTCTAGCATCACTCTTAAGGATTTGACCTCTTGCTTAATGGATAGTACTGCTTTAGTCCCATACACTAAAGAGAATAAGATTGCCCCCATGGATGTCCTTGCAGTACTATTGATAACCTTAAAGAACATAAGGGAGTTTTTCAGGCCTATCCTTTTATGTTTTGAACATTTTTTTCCCAACTAGAATCTTTCCATTCATATGGGGACCACACATTCCTGCATGTATTTCTTTCATTATTTGCTCAGCCTATTTTTCTATCACACATAAGAGTTTGTAGAATTGCCCCCCAGCTAAAGTAAGTTGAGCGACTAATCTGTGAATTGTTGCTCTATTTTTTTTGTTGGCTAATTGTGAGTATTCTTTCACTTCCAGAGACCTCCTTATGTCTTCATATCATTTTCCTTCTCCCTCTAGGTCCACATGTGCTACTATTAATCCTTCATAGCATGAAATTTTACTCCTCATTAGGATAATTACCTAAGTCAACTTTTGATCACTTTTTTCCTATGGGGACACTAGCGTGGCTTGGGAATCAGCCATCTGATTTTATGCTCGAGGCATGTGCTTCTTGGTACTTTGTTAACAAGGCTATAAATTTATCTCTTTCTTCTTGGGTTAAATCTTCAGCTAGCTTAATGTCTTTAGGATTATTTGGTGTACCCAAATTAATAGAGATTGATTTTGATGCATTAATAAAAATAGATTCTAAATGATTATGAATGCCATGCATATGCCCATTAGAATAAACATCAAACAAGTAAGCAGAAGGACTGGGAATGTTATTGATCTTTGCCTCGAAATCTTTATCAAGTACATCAGAATTGGAAACATCAATATCACTACTGTGAGCATTATAGAAGATAGACTCAAACATAGGGGTGTAGCTTTAGGTGTTTGGCTTTTCATGCAGTCCTCAGATCAATGGTGCTGATTTTCTACTTTCGCTCTTTCACATGTGGTAACCCTTAATCATATGTCAAGGTAATTGCCCCCTCTTTCAAGAACTTAGGAGGCTTTAGCTCTTCTTCCTCTTCTGTTAGCTAATAGCCTAAACCATGACTCGTGATCTGCCCCTTCATTTCAAGAAAAGTCACTAGACCATCTATACTTTCTCCTAGGCCTATGCTAAGAAAAAACTTCAACCCTTTCTTCATAGTAGCCACTTTTAGATCCATCTAGTTTTTATACATCCCAACAACTTGAAAATCAGACACTGGTGGAACTGAACCATCTAGTTGTAATGCAACTATCTCCTCATCAGAATCAGTCCAGACATCCAAAGGACCCTCATCATAGCTAGAATTATCACAAATGTCAATAACCATTATAGACTGAGGTTCATTGGGCTTTGGATGGGTTGGATAGGTTCACTGGGCTTTTGGATGGGTTGGATAAGTTCATTGGGCTTTTAGATGGGTTGGATAGGTTCACTGGGCTTTTGGATGGGTTGGATAAGTTCATTGGGCTTTTGGATGGGTTGGATAAAGTCAATAATTCTGTTAGGGTTATTTGGGGTGATGGAGATCATGTAGAGACCTGGTGTAGGTGGAAATTTTGACTAGGCATAGGGCTTTTGGGTTGATTTTCTGGGTCAATTATCCTTTTGGCATCAATTAGGTTTTGGATATCACACTTAAATTGAAAGCATAAGTCAATGTCATGACTATGGGCTTGGTAGAACTGACAACATTGGTTGATATCATAGCTAGATGGGAGTGAATTTGGGAGTGGTCTGGGTGCTAAGAGCTATAGGAGGTCTTAAACTTTGAGACACTCCAAAACTTCGGATAAGGGTTGGCTAAATTAGAAAAAATCTTCTTGGGGTGTGAGACATAATTTGAACCTCAATAACTTTAATGCCACTTAATTGGCCTACCTTGGGGCCTCTTTCTAAAGTTGACCACAATTGTCTCTTCTAGCTCAAACATCTTGGCGTTCAATATTTCATCAAGCACGGCCATAGTTTCTTCCATCTTAAGTAGTGCAGGTGAAATCCGTACTAGTCTCTTCCCTTCCCTAACCTAAGTGACCTGATTGGAAGTCTCTTTGGTGTGTTTTGAGGCTATGTTTGCTCAAAAAAATAGGATTTAAGGGTTAACCTAAGCATGCTATGTACATGAATGCAATGCATGAATGGACCATTTTCTTCTTTTTTTTCTTTTTTTGTTTTTTTTGTTTTTTTTTTTTTTTTTTTGCCTTTACTTTTACAAAATGAAAACTGAACCATACCAATAGAACGAAAACTGAACCAAAACTAGACCATATAAACTGAACTAAAATCATACCAAAGACTGACTCAAAACCGAAAAAAAAAAAAAATCTCCAGAACTGAATCTTCGCCCCCTTATACCTTCAACTCTCACGTGCAAGGAAAAAATTCTATCCTAGGCTATGGTACACTGGACACACCAATAGGGGATGGTCCAGGACGATCCTTCCCTCACAAATAAAGGATTTATATCCTTAAAGTTTAACCATAAGTAAGCATCCTCTTGCTTAACATGGGTTTTGAAATGGACTTAGGCCTATACACACATTGGGCCTATCCATAGGCCTAGGTTCATCTCAACTACCACTAGAACTTATGGTTTGAACAGTAAGGTTATAAATCTAGCACAACAAAAATCTATAGGGTACCTAAGGTTAAAATCTATGGCTCATGGGCTTCATCGGGTAGGAAAAGGGTCACCCATGCGAGAGCTTGTCCATTAAGCACAACGGCCGGAGCTGTGGCTCTTTCATATACTCGAAGGTACGGGCATGGGGTGCTAGCATTCACCAATTCGTCATAGCTCGAGTAGAACCATGGTCTCCTTGGTTAGTACTAACGAGGCTGAAAGGGTAAAGGTGATCCATGTGATAGTGTAGTGCAATGCAAAAAGTTTAACAAAGGAATAATATTAGACTAATAGAAACATGTTGGAGTAACTATCCATTTAGTCCCCAGTGGAGTCGCCAAACTGTGGGAGCCGGCGTGAGGCGAAATATCATCCATTAGAATTATATAAAATGCACCAGGTAATACCCAGGAAAGATGGTGGAGTCACAATGGTCTCACTTAAGTACCACCTCCTTAGACAGCATTTCCTAGACATGCACTTCAAACAATCCTAATAGAATCAAACCACTGGTACGTACCGTCTTCCCATAACACTACCACGGTACTAAGGATTTATGCCACGAAGGCATAGATAGACAGGAGTCGCCACCCGGGTAATAACCGGGACATATTCATTGTTTCTTCCGAGGGTCATGGATGGCAACTTACTCCTTGCAGAGTTTCCACAACCGTCATTACCATAGCCCAATGTCTAGGTTCGGGATAGTGGGTGCGTAAGGGAAGGTGTTAGGCACCCTTACGCTGGTCTAACCTCGTTAATTCGAGTGCAGTCCTCTACTAATGTTTCTAAAAGTCTTGTTTATTATTCCTTTATTAAACTTTATCCTAAAAAATGCAATTCTAATCCTACACATGCAAGTAATTCACAAAAAGGGTTGTTGTTTACACACAATTTTCATGCACAAGTAATTCCTATCTATGGGGTTGCTAATTATTTAAATGATATTTACCAGATGACTAAAATTAATTTATTATTGGGAATTTAATTTACAAACAAATTCAATTTCAAATAACCCTATGTTTCTATTTAACCTAATTAATTAATTTTCACCAAGTTACCCTGAGGATAATTGAACTAAGTTAATTATGTATATGTGTAATTTATTCTAATATCACATAAGTCCCAAACAATCACAACCTAATAAAGATTTCTAACATGCAAATTTATTTTACATGCCAATATTAGTTTAATTTACAAACAAGATTAATTTTAATTTACAAAGTATTTATTTAAATTAATTACATGCAAAAGTCAGTTAAATTAAAAACAAAGTTAATTTTAATTTACCAAATGAAAGTTCTATTATTACTACAATTTCATGCCAATGGTTATTCGAGAAGTTTAGAGCTACTTACTTGTTGGTAAATGCAGTTGCCATTGGGGCAAGCTACCTTTAAAAAAGGGTCTTCTCTTCTAGTATGGCAATGATATCCCTGGCTTACTCCCGTTTAGCTCCATATAAGCTCCACGCAAATGCCCTCTTTGGTACTTACCTTAAGGCTACTTACCAATTTTGTTTGTAATAAAAAATAAAGAAAATAAAGAAAAATAATAAAAGTACGAGAGACAGAAACTAAACATATGAAAAGTTGTGTATCCCCTCAAATTAAACATGATTACATGATCTATATGAACATATAAAATAAATTGAAGACAAAAAGCATAAAATTAAAAAATTGTGTGGCATAGATCTTGAAAAGAAAACAATAAAAACTGACCTTTCAGAAATCTTGTATGAAAATCTTCTTGAAGAAAAGAAAAAATAAGGAAGAACTCAAAGAGTCTTGAATATCTCTAAATTTCTTATAGCTCTGAATTTTCTCTTCCTCTTTCCTCCCATCATCCCCTTCTTCCCTTCTCTAGTAGGGTATTTATAGGGTTTTGGGAAAGAGGTGTGATAGGGTTTGGAGTCTTAGGATGATAAAGTTTAGATGACTTAAACAACTACAATTGCAGAATTCGAATAAGACTGGGATATGGGTGAGGTGTTTCAACCAATAGGAAGACAGGAAAAAATGGAAGGCACCAATAGGGAATGAGGAAGAGGTGTGGTAGGATTTGGAGTCTTAGGGTGATAAAGTTTAGATGACTTAAACAACTACAATTGCAGAATTCGAATAAGACTGGGATATGGGTGAGGTGTTTCAACCGATAGGAAGACAAGAAAAAATGGAAGGCACCAATAGGGAGTGAGGAAGAGAGTGGGGTCAAGGAGGAGAGAGATATTTTATTATTTTAATTTTCAGAAAATAATTAAATGAGTCCCATTTAAAATTTCTAACTAGGCTTTCTTAGGTTCATGGAGCCCAATTAAACTTAATTAGATCCATTTAAGAACTACCCATATTAAATTTAAACAAAATAAAATTTTATTTAAATTTAATTAAATTAATTTCTCCAAAACTTTATTATTATTTTTATTTTTTCAAGATCATGACACGGAATTAATAATTCAGTTCCATGCCTCCAATTACATCTTACAGTCATATAATTTTTCATCATCGGGTTTCCCACGGCCTCAATGCACATACTCATCACAAAATAAGGGTCTACATGATGGCATATCAAAAGTTATTCGAGATGCATACATATTGTTCCAATCCAATCATTGGCATTTAGCTTTAAAAGGGAAATCAAAAGGAACCTAATAACATCTATAACAACTTTTAGAGGACCTTAATAGAGAACAACAAGAGAGAGAACAAAAGAAGTTATTCAATAGTGTCAATAAACACACAAACACGTAGCTAACAATAGCATACACATGCAACAAGCATTCATTTGTGTGTAAGGTCTGTGTATGGAATTTATTATTTATAAAGTAGGAGCTCAAGAACAAAAAAACCAAAATTAAGGCTTTGCATATATAATACGTCATCCCACATTCTGTAAACTTGTAAGAAAATGCACCATTTATATGTGTTAAGATAAACTTTGTTTTAGCAATTGGCAAGTATGTCATCATATGCTTGCATATTCCAGTGGTGAAATTGATCTAGTTTCCTTTCAAAGAAAACATCACGCCTCAATTTAGTTAGCATATTAACAAATAATGATTTACTTCATAATTAATAAAGCATAAATGAAAATAAATAAGAATTTGCAACATGTAGCACATCTCTTACCTCTTAATTCACCCTAGGATCTTTATGTAGTACTTATTGTCTCCTCCTCTAGTAGCTGGACATATAAATTTTAGATTATTTAGGTATGTCACAAATACTAGAGTTCTATTTGAAATTGTTTAAAAGTCTCCATAAATCCTTGCTCGAAAATTTGCACACCAAGCCATTGTTATAGTGTTCCTCGTAGATTATACATTATGCAAACATCTATTTAATTATTTGATGATTCATTATCTATGAATAAGGAAATTATATAATGATCTTCAATTTTAGAATAGTAGTTCTTGATAGAGGCCATTGTCCCAATCAGAGATTATTATATTGCAGACCATTCACAAAATCCCCAAATTCATGGCAAGCCAACCATGGAATCATCCTTTGTTTATATAGAAGAAACCCAAAATATAATCACCATAATTCCAACATATATTACTGATAACTCCAAAATAAACTCGTAACACTCATTCACTTCATTCTGTTAAAATATCTCACAACAAAATTTAACATATGGCCTCTAAATTCATACAAAGGAGATCCAATATCGAATTAAAACAAATAAAGTTAATAAGATAGAAACCTCACTTATTTTGATCACAAATATCAGGTGATGCTGGTATTCCACTTCATTACATGGCTCAACCTCCTTAATAATATGAAGCATGTTATAGTAGCTAATGGAGAAGAAAGATAATTCACGAACCTCGAATATAAAATCATTCATATGTGATATTAAATTTTGAACTTTTAAAGATTTAGAATTATAATTGTATTAGAATTATAATTATAAAACAACACTAAATATATTGATTAATTTATTTTTATTAGCCAATTAAAATAAAATAAAATTAGTTTTTTTTATTGTTCATAGCTATTTTTGGCTATGCCATTAAATCTATCTATTATTTAATAAAACTATATTGAAACTATTATTATTATTATTATTATTATTATTATTATTATTATTATTATTATTATTATTATTATTATTGTTTAATGATATTAGAATTGAAATTTTAACACTTTTCTTAAATATATTGATTTTTAATAGCTAATTAAATTTAGTTATTAAGAATTTTAAACTTATATGAACTCTAAAATTAAGAATTTTAAATTTATATAAATTACAAAATTAATTTAAATAATAAAATATAATTATAATTACTTTTAAAAATGAAGGGGAATTTGGGTAAAACCAATGTCCCCTCTCCCTTCATACATTTATATATAACTAGTTTTTTTGTAAAATGTGCGTTACACAATATTATACTCATTACAAAAATTCATGATTTAATTTTTTTATATTTTTTTATTAATTTTATATATTATACAACATTACCATAGTATTATAAATATTATATTCAATTATTTAAATTAAATATTAATTTCAATGTCATCTTAATTAATTATATAAATAAAAATATTTATTTATGAAAGTTATGTGTTATATTATTAATATATAACATTAACTTAATTATAAACTTAAATGTAATATAATAGAAAAGGAAATAACAATAAGTTTTAAAAATATAAGTAGGAGAAAATGTTTAAAAATTAAAATAAACTAATAATAAATGCACATTAGCTCATTGAATTTAATTCATTTAAAATCTATTATTTTATTTTTTTAAAAAAAATTGATTTGCATTTTTTTAATTTTTTATAAATTAAAATAATGTTAACTTGCACAATAAAATTGCATATCTAAATTAATGTAAAAGAAAATTATTTGTAGAATTAGAAATAGAATAATTTTAAAATGAATTTTTATTAGTTTAGGGCATTATCATTATAAAAATTTCATTTTTACTATACTAATATTTTGAAATTTTATATTGTCACATTGTTTAATACAAAAAAATTTTAAATCTATTTGATATATTAATTATTTAATATATTTAATAAGTATTTTAATTTTTTAAATTATACAGTATATTATATATGCTATAAATACATTATTGATTAAAAAATAAATATAAATTACTAATGTATGTTCTGATTAAAATTGAATATATATATATATATATAGGTTTAGGTTTCTAATTCTAAATTAAAAAGCATAACAAAATTTGCGTAGAATAATTTTTAAAAAATAAAATTTGTAAAAGAAAAATATAAATTTATATTATTAATATTTATAAGAATATTTTTATTTATTCAAAAAGCTGGTTCCTTATTCATACTTGTATATATATTATTGTCTATATAATCTATTATTATAAATGCACCATATGCATTACGTATTTAAATTTTAATTAGAATAAAATTATATTATGTTTCTAAAACAAATCGTAAAAAATAGTTTTATAAATTTGATTTTAGATTTAATTATTTCTCTATTTTTAATGATTTTTTTGTTAGTATTGACTTTTAATTAAAATTAAATAATTTTTTTTAAAGTTGTTAATAATAATCTTTGGATGATTTATATTATTTTTATTTTTGTTTTTATAAATTACAGACATTAAAATATTTAATTTTAATTAATATTCATAATTTCATAAATATTAATGTATTGTTTCATTGAAATAAAAAAAAAAGTTCTTAGATGGAAATTCACTTACAAAGTTAATATGCAACTAATAAAATATTTTTAAAAATATGTAATAAATAACTAATTGTAAATACAAATAAAAAAAATTAAATAATAATAAAGTATTTTACTTAATATTGTAATGCGATAAAATTATATTTTTTGATTTTTTTTCATGAATTTCTTATTTTAGTTAATTATTTTTTATAAAATTTTGTATTGAAGTTAAGTATAAGTAGGATTAAAAATTTTAAATTTATATGAACTCTAAAATTAAAAATTTTAAATTTATGTAAACTTTAAAATTAATTTAAATAATAAAAATATAATTATAATTAATTTTAAGAATGATGGGCAATTTGGACAAAGTTAATGTTTCTCCCTCCCTTCATGCATTTCTATATAATTAGTTTTTTTTTTTTTTGGAACGTGCATTGCACGTTGTACTCATTGTAAATATTCATAATTTAATTTTTCTATATAATTTATAAAATTTTCATGTCATTTAATTAAAAAATGTTAAAATATTTTGTAAATTTGTTTTTGTATTTTCTTAAGAATATGTTGTTGAAAATTTTCTATATTCAAAATTTATTTTACTTTTTGAATTAATGGTTTTGATTAACTTAATAAAGTACTGTCTTTTTTTTATAATTTTTTATGTTACATTTAAATTACATGTATATGTGATTTTAAAACTTCTAGGTTTAATTCTGTGGAAATTGTTATAAATTTTTTTAGGATTCCTATTATTTATTAAGATTTTATTAATTAATGTATGATTAATTTACTTTTATTAACCAATTAAAATAAAATAAAATTAATCTTTTATTATCATAATTCTAAATTATCATGAGTATGTTTGACAATAATTATATATTTTAATTGATTTTCTTGCAACGTGCATGGCATATTATTTGTACATATTCATAATTAACTTTTTTATAAATAATTTTTTTTGTTAATTTCTCATATATGATGTAATATAATAGATATAAATAATAATAATAATTCAAATTCCTAATCCTATTATATATATATATATATATATATATATATATATATATATATATATATATATATATATATATATAAATATAATAATGTGTTGTGACCAATAATTTATATTAGTGAAAAAAAATTCTGAATCTAAATTTCTTCGTCACTAATAACTTTTATCCACAAATCTGCGTCGTTAAACTTTAGCAACGAGAGGTTAATTCATACAACATTATTGTGGCTAATAACTTTTAACATGTGAAAAGTTTACGAATGTACACTGTAGGATTTTCATCAGCTTGACAACTTCAGATCTAGCATGTGCATGTAACTTGGCTTGTCTTGCACTCATTTTGACTGAAGATTACTAAAAACAGGATTGTTATTCTAGACATAGCAACTTATTGGTTCCAAGGGACTTAACTGTAAATTTCTATTATAAACTTCTAGGAATTCCTCCTGTAAATATTTTCATAGAAAACTGAATTTGACTCAATTGAGATAAGTGAATTTTAATATCTTAATCCAGAAAGCTTGATGAAATCATATAATTGGTATCTATTATAACGGGAGTGTGTTTGAGACTTTGTTTTGTTGCCGTAGGCAGATTATTTCTCAAATGCTTTGTACAACTTTGACATTGGTCAGAACGACCTTACTGTTGGTTACAAGCTCAATTTGACCACTGAACAAGTAAAAGCATGCTTGCCCTATTCTCCAATGCTGTTAAGTTAAATCCCATTTGTTGATAAACATATTACACACATGTGGCTATTAGATTAATAGTAAAGGAATCCGGCTTTCTATTTTATAATTCAGGAAATTGCGAGAAAAACTAGGCTTAAAATTAATAAAATTCATTGTTACCTGTGATTTGTTGAGGTGCAGGGGGGGCATGCTCAAGGAGGAAGATCATTTTGGATACATAACACAGCCCCAGTGGGTTGCCTGCCCTACTCTTGGGACAGGTTTCCAATCACAGCAGCCCAAATAGGTAAATATGCGTGTGCTAGCCCATTCAATTAGGCGTCTCAATATTTCAACCAGGAATTGAAAAAAGCAGTGGTTCAACTAAGGAAAGAGCTTCCTCTGGCTGCCATTACCTATGTTGATATCCATTAGTTCGGCTAGAGGTGAGCTGAGGATGTAATTTGTCCTTCTGTAATCGCTTTTTTAATCAGATTTTCATTTTGTTTTTCTTTCATTGCTTCTTTAATCAGATTTTATGTGTATGCACCCAAATTTGAAAGGATGTTTTTGGAGGCTTTTGCAAATTTGCTATGGTTATTTATGGTACTTTCTCCTTTTCCTTTTTAGTTATTCTTTGAATTCTTAAATTTAAATAGATTTTTTTTTTAGATTTCGATTATTTTGATTTATTTTTCTATTGTTTTATGCTTTCATGCTTTCAATCCCTGGATTTCAGAAATGTGACTGGTTCTTTGATGGAGCAATTCACTTGGCTAATTACATTAGTTTACAGTTTGGTTGCTATGAAAGTGTGGAAAAGGGATGAAAATAGCATTTTGGATTATGTATTTGATGTTGCTTTATCGAAGCTTAGCAAAAACAGTGATAATCAGTTGAAACTTTATTTTATTTTATTTTATTTTTTTGTTTGCTTTGCAGGATTGTAGTTGTTTATTTTGAGAGTTAAAATTAATATGCTTTACTGTTTTTATTTCAACTGAAATTTAATCATAGTTTCAATATAAAGAAATTTGATTCATCAGATTGTTTGGAGATTTACTAATAGATTATTTCAAGTGACTAAAAGACATTGAATTTTGGTAAAGTTGAGCTTTTGTATATATGTTGGATATTATTAGGATTTTGCGATATTTTGAAGAGATTCTGACTTATAAATGAGGTAAGATATTCAGAGATTATTATGATTTATTGAAAGATTTTGCGAAGCGTCTTAAAATATATATTTAAATCAAAAAATTAAAATTGATCAAATAAAAATGCTAGTAAAAAAATACTTATTCTAAATAAAAAAATTATTATTATTAAATTAATTTTTTATTATTAATTTTATTAATTACTAATTACAAATTTGTATATTCATAGAGAAAGAATAAAGAGTTCTAACAGAAGTAGTATTTTTATTTTGATAGGAATAAAAAAAAAAAAAAAAAACAAGAGATGGATTTCAGTAATGCTAAGCTTTTATATAAATGCTGGTTATTAGTGGATTTTTCTGGAGATTTTTAAGAAATTTTGTTTTCATAAATGAGCTAAGCTATTTGGCATTATAGGATTTTAGTAATGCTAAGCTTTTGTAAAATGCTGGATATTATTATTATTATTTTTTGAAGACTTTTAAGAGATTGTCTTATAAATGAGGCAAGATGTGTAGAGATCTCCCTGATTTACTGACAAATTATGGCAAATGTTTATTTATAATACATTACTGTTTTACATGCTTTTATTCCTTAATTTGTCTTATGAATGATTGTGTTCTTGCTGTTTCAACAGAACTTGCTTGGGTTGGCGTCAAATAGCATGCTCACTTATTTTAGTTTTTGCCCAACATGCTTAAAATCATGTAATAAAGGTTGTGTTACTGCTGCTTTTAAACTTTTGATCCACATTTCCTTTTGTTTTTAGGTTGGATCTATTTATGTAGGAGTCATCAACATAGATTCTGATTTGCTGATTTTTAATGCATATAGTTTTTTTTGTTTTCCACTAGCTATGTATTCTCTTTTGCGGCCTTCTTGATGAGCACTAAACCTCATGCGAAAAAGCTCCATTTTTTTAAAGGCAAAAGAAGAGGTAAAGAACTTTGCTTTTGATGAGTTTTTTTGTGGCCTTTGTACATTAACTTTCTTAATGTTGTCCTACATTGGTTTAGGATAAGAATTTTGTGCTAAATAAAAGAGTTGGACAAACCTTCTCCCTTGATCTAACATTTAGGGTAGAATTAGATCCAATCTATTTTGTCTACATGCTAGGTCATTGGCAAATATTTTTGCTTGCATTTAGATGCTCGTGCGGATGTGAAGGGGGTGGTGTGGGAGTGTTGTCCCAAATTGGTTTGGTATAAAAACTTTGTGCTATACATAAAACTTGAACAAACATTTTCCTCTAACTAGCTTTTGGGATAGAATTAGGCCATTCTATTTTCTGTACACGTACAACTGATTAATAGAAGCCATTGTTTAAGCTTTAGTTGTCTGCCTAGCTCATCTTATTAATTAGTTATGCTTTTTTCCCTCATATGCCAAAGATTATATACAACTTTCTTGACCTAAATTGTTTGTTTATGATGGTAATGTCATATGTGTGATTTTTTTACAGATAAAAATGTGCAAAGCAACCATCAACACTTCCATGAAGAAGCACAAAGCATTATTCGATAAGGAAAAAGAAGAGTGTGGCATCAGAGAAAAATTCAATCTCCTCGCATCCCCCCTAAGCACCCAAGAATTATTATGCATTGAATATTAGAAACAACTGTTACAAATCGCTAAGAGATGATAATGCTGTTGGGCTTACATACCATTCGCAATTCTGTTGAGCCGCAACAAAATGCTGGCCCGGCTCTAGTTATGTATAAAAGCTGGAAGGTGTATGTCACTCCAATTAAAGGCCAAAAATTCACAACTTATAGGTTCTTGCTGAGATTAGACCGTATCTTGCTGGGAAAGAAGGTGGAGTGCTTGAGCTTGTTCAAATCAATAATTATGTTGTCAAGGTCAGGCTTAGTGGACCTGCAGCTGAGGTTATGACTGTTCGCGTTGCTATGACACAAAAGTTGAGGGATAAGATGCCTGCCATTGCTGCTGTACAGCTGATAGATTGACAAAGAAATGGTGAGAACCATCATTTGTAAAAGGGGGGAAAATTAGAATTTTAGCATGTTATCATAGAGAATCCAGATTCTTCAGTAAAGAGTTTGATTTTGGTTGTAAGATCAATTTCTTATCTGGGAAATTGTTAGTTTCCTGACCTGACATATTCTTTGTTCTTATACTTCAGTTGATGGCAATGAAATGATTTCATATTTGTTTCAACTTTTCTGGGCAGGATAAACTAATGGTTTATCAAACTGTTAGGAGGGGATCTGAATTGCTTGGAGTTGATGAAATTGAATGTTCATCTGTTAAAAGAGAGAACTGAAATAGGGAATATGGAACGTTTCAAGTGTAAGAATAAGGAATGGCACGTCTTTCCATGGAATTAAAGACTGCTTGATAAAGCTGCTGATAAAACTCAGCAATTTATGGAAAAAACTGCAGAAAAAGATTGATCAATAATTATCAAAGAGCTAGAACTATTCAATCTTATTGTCGTCTCCATCAATAAATGGGGAATTACTTGACTGGAAGTTCTGATATTCTAACATGACACAAACTATCCAATCTCAATAATCTTTCACAAAGAAACTCTCGTCCTCTGGTGCAAATGGAGACTTCACCAACCATGTTTCAGTTTTAAAAGAGCTCTTTCTTGTATTCTACTACATGAAAATTTCTTACAATATGTTCCAAACCATATTTATGGGTTTGCACATAGCATATTTTCATAATCCTCTGTCAATTCAGCTGGAGCCTCATGCAACTGAAGCAACTGAATCTTTCTGCATTCTATTATCTGAAATATCACAGTATAAATTTATCAGTTATGACAAATGCCCTTTCCTTAATCCTTACTTTCACAAATTCATCACCGTTCAGAGTCTATCTGCAACGATATCAATTAATCATAATATGTAAGAATCAACTACTGCAATGCTAGAAATTTTGAAATTTTGTTTCTCTTATCATACTTAAATTACATTACAATAATGGCCAGCTTAGAATGTGTTATGGTCAAATATTATACATCTGTATTGTTTGATATTCAATCATCAAAAAGTATTTCCGATCATTAGTACTCATCTTCATCTCTTGATCCATTGAATCTTCTGATCACAGCAGCGACAGCACCAAGAAACAAAAAGAGTGCCAAGGTTTCGAATCCACCTCCAACAATGGCAACACTAGGACCTGGTGCAAAGAACGAAAATGGCGACCAGCCCCAGCCACCATAGAATGGCACACCAAAACCATACCCATATCCACCAACTAAAGGAGGAGCAACTGGTGGATTAACATATATATTGGTCCTATAAAAGATGCACCAAATTAGAGCAACACAAATACAGGTCATCTTACATCTAAAAGTGCTTAACACGGAGCTATATTGATTGAACTTTCTTAATGCTTGTCCCAGAAAGCAGATAATTCTAATTTCTATTCTATTAAGCATAAAAAAGAGAATATATATTTTCTGCAGTGTATCCTAGTTGTACTGCATGGGTTCAAGCAATAGATTAACAGTACTTGGAAGCTTTTCTTTAGCCTATAATCTTACTTGGGATTGTATTAACAAGATTCTCTATGGATCCACGATATTTTTAATTGCTATCAATTTTGATGATTTACCTGTTATCAAGTTTTTCACGCATAGCATGATACTCTAGTATAATAGTATGATACTCTAGTATCATCCTTGCATTCTTTTAAATGCAATATACCTTTGTCTCTTTTTATCATTGCATTTGCTGCAGCAAACCAGAAATTTTGCTATACAAGGATTTGCCCTCCCCCTCCCCCTCCTCCCTTTTTTTTTTATTCCTTTTTTCCGTATAATTGGCTCTAAAGAACTCGAGATTTCACAGCCCCTAGAGACCACTCAAACACCTTTCATTGGTCTTTTGTTCTTATATTCTCTCAGTGTAGGATCTACATAATTTGTGTGATGAGGACATCATGGTGGATCTTGAAGCACCATAATTCAAAGGAGCCATAACAAGGTCAAGAGCCAAAGCTTTGCAAGCACTAATCATTGAGAAGGAAGCCCTAGCACAATCGGCCAACACTATAGAGAGTCAATTAGAGTGCTTCGCAATATTGCAACTACATATTCAAGGAGATCCTACCTTTAACAAGTTGGGAGGAAGCTATTTGGGAGCTTGCTGACTTGGCATGCCATGTGGATGGTGATGTGGCAGCTTGGATTAGGTGGCAGCACACGTGGATTATGTGTTGGCATGCTCACTTACCACTTTGGTTCAAGTCATTATCCATTGTACAAGTGATAAGTGTGGAATGTCTTTGTCCAACTTTTTGCATTTTTAGTAAAAGCTAAAGCTCTAAATCTGATTACAAGATAATGGCAGACTTTGGGAGAAGAAATGGCAGACATTGGGGCAAAAAATCTGATTTTGGAGGCCTTCCTTTTATAGTTAAGTCATTCAAACACTTAAGAAAAAGTGTTATGTATTAACTAGCCAAGCATGGACTATTAGGCATTTGCCATGCTTGGCCAAACAGCTATATAAACACTTTCATCTTCATTTTGTCATTTTTTTTAGATCAAATTTTATGTCTTTTGGAACTCCATTAGGGAGAGTTTGTAAGAGCTTAAGCTCAAATACTCTTAAGTGAGGTTGTGTTCTTTGCTAAGTTCCACCTAGAACTTAGATTTATTACAAGTTTGTCACTTGTAATATCTTAGGCTTATACTTGAGAAACTCCAGCACAAGTTGCTTTTGTATTTCAAGTATCATTGACATCTTGTAACCTATCCTTTCTATTTTCTAATGTTAATGAAAGTTTTCTTCATTCAAAGGGCTATCTATTTTGTTGGAATTTGAGTTGTTTGTGAATGATTTGTTATGCTTGGGCTTGGTTGAGTGGACGATCCATCCTCCATGGCTGAATCAGATTGTGTTCTCCTGGAAGTATTCAGCCAAGGAATGTATCATAGTGCCTGTCGTCGAAAGTTACATCTGTTTCTAAATTTCCAAGTTTTAACAATTTCTTTCTATCAATTCTAGACAATAGTGGGTACCCTAAACATAAGGCTTGAAAGAAAATAATCACTAAAATAATGCAATTAAAAACTTGTCTATATACCTCGAGTTGTTATTGATTCTAGGGGATGACCTAGGAGCTGATGACCTGAAAGCTTGACCACCAACTCTACCACCAGATTTAGCAGCTGATGCATCACCAACAGAACCAAGCGTAAGCACCCCAGCTGCTAGTGTCACTATTGCAAGCTTTGCCAATTGGTTTTCACTCTTTGTCCTGCCAAATTCAGATCCCCAGCAAACAATCTTTAGTCGCAAAACAATCCCAAGTAAAAGAATCCAATAAACTGACATGATCAACCATAAAATTACCTGCAAGAATCATTGTGGTCATCTTGCAAGTGCCTGCATGAGATGGTGGAGATTGCTAATCTTGTTTTCGGCTTTTGGATTAACGGTGTGAGGGAGTTGATTAGGAAGCTTTGCTGGGATGGTGCTATGAACATGTTGGAATTCTTACCTTAGATTGAACTATGTTATGTTGTTTCTGTTGATGGTTTATTTGCAAAGCAGTGACAATGAGACTTCTCATTCTTGAGGTTCAGACTTCAGTTCTTAACTACGTTATGGGTTTATCCTTTTCGTGATTGGGATTTCGCCACGTGGAGCAACCATAATGACTGGAAAGTTTCAAGAATAGCAACATATCTCCTCCATCGAGTACGAAAATATCTATAGCATATATAAACGGGCGAATTATTTAAAAATCACTAGGGTTTATAACTATTTATTTATTCATTATTATATTTTTTATAATATTTAAATTAAATTTCATATATTAAACAATTTTCGTTGAAATTTTTATATTTTTAACTTTAATTAGATCTCTAAATAATAATCTAATAAGATAAAGATAATATTTAATTTAATTTATAAATCAGTTAAATTTACTTATATTTTTGTTTTATTTAAGTTATAAGTAAAAAAAAATCCTTAAAATAAATAAAAAATAATAAGTAATTAGATATCATTTATTATAATTTATTAATTTAAGTACTTATTTTGAAATTACTTTTTGACTAAGTAAATAGTTATATTATTCTAATCTATTTATCTATAATATCTATAATGTATGAATGAGGGGTGAATTTTTGACAGATAAAAATATTCTTATAAATTTATATAATTTAAAAAGCATAATTAATATAAATTTAATTTTTATTTTTATTTTAAAATTAAATTTTAACTACAATATAGAACTCTAAGTCAAAGAGGTGTCAATACAATATAAAAATTAATTATAAAATAGCTACAATGTCGAATTTTAATTCAAACAAGTTTCTTTAACATATGTACATCTTAATATTTTTTTATACGAATGAGGGGTAAACTTTTGACAGATAAAAATATTCTTATAAATTTATATAATTTACAAAACATAATTAATATAAATTTAATTTTTATTTTTATTTTAAAATTAAATTTTAACTACAAATTCTAAGTCAAATAGGTGTCAATAAATTATAAAAATTAATTATAAAATAGCTACAATGTAGAATTTTAATTCAAATAAGTTTTTTTTAACCTATGTACATCTTAATATTTTTTTTATTGCGTATGTAAATCTTAATTATAAAAATACTGTTAAATTTTGATTTTTGATATTCCTATTTAGTTTTTTTATATTAACCTAAAATTTTTATTCGTAGATTCTTATACTAAAATACTTAAAATTTTAATACCAAAAAACTTGCAATTAGATAAGAAAATTTTTAAAACAAATTAAAATTCATAATAAAAACAATATTTTACATAGAATTCCCACCATTATAAATTTTCTAATAAAACATTAATTTATTCATAAATTAAATTAATTAAAATAATATAACATTTATTCAATAATAATAAATATGAATCATGATTGCTGTTAGCATGTATATGTATTATTACTAACATACTTCACAAATCTTCTATGTTGATTCACGATTTTAGATATGCATTATGAAGATATGTGTAACACCCTCACTTTAGCTAGTCCGTACATTCTACTGTTCATGTGATCAATGTCTGTCCTGATATCTAAAATGACTGGAACTATATGTAAACTAGAGTGAGGAGTCATAAATAATTGAAATAATGATAAGGAAAAAATTTAGAAAAATTTAAGCAATGAAATACAACAAAGTTAAATAAGCCAATGTCTCGGTGATGAGTGACCCAATAGGAAGCGACTGTAAAGACAGTTGTCGACCCTATAACCGTAGAGGAACCCTGTGAATTAATTTTTGGGACTCTAGAGAAGAGTCATTGAGATTTCGATAGCATTAGAATGCCAAGAAAATGCTTAGAAAAATTTTTAAATCGGTACAGAAAATTTTAGTCTATTAAGCAAAATGAAGGGCATTTTGGTCATTTCGTCTTCAGAGATGATTTTTGGCCAACTTGTCCAGTTAAATAAATAATTTATATAACATAAAATATGAATAAATATTGCTAAAAATTTAATTGAAAATGAGTAGAAAAGAAAAGAAAAGAAAATGAATAAAAATTAGAATTATGACATAAGATGATGTCATTAAAATACTCTCCACTAATCACCATTCAACAACACAATTAAAATTCTTTAAAAAGGGAAAAATGAGTCAAATTAAGAAACCAATTTCTGGTTTCTTCTTCCTCATCCAGCCGTGACCCTCTCTTCTCTCTCCCTCCATAAAAATTTTCTTTCATCTCTTCCATTTCCCATGAATTCTCACTACTAAGCCCTAAGCATCTTTTATAAAAACTTGTCTACACCTCTTGGGAAAGTGTTTGGCTACCAAGAAAAGCCAAGAAAGTGAAGGAAAATTTAAGATTGGATGAGGAAAAATTCTGCTCACACAAGAGTTAGTGCTTTATCCTTCTTCTTTTCTTTAGATTTTGTGTTAGTCTCATGAATTATGCTAGGAAATTGAGAAATTGAACAAACACTACAAGAAAAAAGGATATTAGAAACTGAAAATTCAGTTTCAAAACATTGCAAATTGGTTTCTAATTTCAATTGGAAACCGATTTGAAACCAAAATATTCGGTTTACAATTCACTGGTTTCTAAATAAATTAGAAACTGAATATGACGTTCGTTTCTAATTTTGAAACCAATTTGAAATCAAAATTTCTGTTTCATAATTAGAAACGGAATTTATTTCGTTTCTAAATCTATTTCTAGTTAGAAACTGATTTGCTTCGGTTTCTAATAATCTAAAACGGATTTTTGTTTCAAATCAGTTTCTAACGTGTAAAATAAATAACATAAAAATAAAACACTTTCTGAAACCGATATAAATTCAGTTTCTAAATAGAAATGGAATTTCCGTTTTAAATCTGTTTCTAAATATAGTAAAATATAAATTAAATTCCTTTTTATCTGAAGCTGAATGCCTTTTTTTTATTTATTTAATACATTATTACTTGTATTAAAGCATATATTATATTATTAATTTTAAATGCTCAACATCACAATATTTACGATATTAGGCTATCAAATGTGAATAAATATTAATATAGATATCATAGTGAAAGGTTACAACAATAATGTATTGCATGGAAAAATGAATTATCATAAAAAAAAAACAAGTTAATCATCATTAACAATGTTATCACTACCATCGGTATCTCTAGCATCATCCAGATGAGTAGCATGCAAAGCTTGGGCTGTAGAATATGTCCAGCGTCTGCTCACATTATTGGTCTCTCATCCATTATAGCCAAACTATTCTTTAGAGTCGCAATAGTCGAGTACAATTGTCGAATCTCTTCCTCCACTACCTTCGACTAAGCTCAATGGGTTGCAGTACTAAATGATGCATGTGATGAGCCAGGATAGAAATCTGATGCATGGAGTTCCTAATAAAATCATTATAAAAACTCTCAATTGATCTCTTAACCTCCAAATAAAATACCACTTATGTATAGAGCAAATAACCATATGATACTTGAATACTGCTACTCCACTTGTAATAAGCCAAATGACAAAACTAAATAAATAGAACAGCCAAAAAAGGTATATAATATGAATATAATAATATTAAAACAATATAGCAATAAGTTTTGCCCACAAATGAAATCATTTGTGTGAAAAACTATATATAAATATAAATATATAAATATATATATCAAGTTCAGAAACTGAAATTCTTTAAAAGAATAGCCTGGCTTTTCAAATCCTCAGGAATGAAATTCTACAAACTAATTCCTCATATGTACTCTTGCTGTAGTATGATCAGAGTTAGATTAGCAATTCCATCAAATTTTGGCCAAAAGGATCAGAAACTGTAAACCAATTTGATTATGTAAATACCTCTTTATAATTTACCAATCCAAGCACACCAAAAAATGCAAATAAGTAAAATTTTATCCCAACACATAATTAATTAACTAAGGCTCTACCTGTAATCAACACATATCAAGTATGCAACTATGAGATACTATCAAATTCAAAAACACTTATTTCAAAATTTCAGTAAATTTAAGAAATATTGGGTATGTAACCAAGATCTTATCAAATAAGATATTGTTATAAACACATATTATCAAACCAAGTTAAGATCTAGTTGATCAATGAAGTTTGAATATGGCTACCATTCATTAGTAAAAAAATATAGATGCATAATAAGCTTTAACTATTAAGCAAATTTGTTATCAGCGCCTCCAATATGATCTTTAGCAAGTCCAGCATTCTCCTCGCACTTTCTTTTATGGCACTTTAGAACACATATGGCACATAGGCAATCAGGTTTATGGCGCCTTCTGCAAATTAGAACTAGCTATTTTATTTAAAGCAAATAAAGATTATGATATAACATTTTGTACAATCTAAGACAACGTTTATTTTAACATGTGAGAATAAAGCAAAAGTAGGGTGCAGTGACAGATGGGCCACATGGAGTCTGTTTGATGTCATATTAGATTTTATCCAAGTTTCTTAACACCAGTTAACCACTGGACTATACTGAATAAATTTCGCAACTATAAGATTTAAACTACATAATATCTCATGGGACCAGTACAAAATTAAGCATAAAAACAACAATGGGATGGGAAAAAAAGAATGATAAAAAAAAATTGTCCTCTGCTAATTATATGACCATTCAACATTTTCTGCTGGATTTATGTACTGCTAATGTAGATTTACCAAATAAACTCGACGAGACACCTAAAAGTTGGATATTCAGAATCCAAGAATGCCGTTTAATTTCAAGAATTCCCAAAATATGTCTAGAACAGCAGAGGAAAATTTATACCTGCTGGAGCCACAAATCTAGATAGATCTGCTAAGTGAACAAATGGGCATGATAAAAGCTAATATTCAGGTCTAGCGTCAAATGAGTTGCTAGTGTAGGAGGATGTTGCACTGATTCTGCTTATATGGAGGCGTTGGCACTGCTAGAAGATGAGAGTTGCTGTGAAGATCGAAAATGTGCTGAAGAAGAAATGCGCCCAAAGAAGGGACTGAAGAAGGAACGAGTCAGGTGTGCATCAGAAGAAATGAGGGAAGAAATAGACAAAGGTTTAAGGCGAGAGTGAGTCGGGTGTGCGGCGGCTAGGGCTACTGGATTACGAGAAAAATGAAAGAGGGGGCAGCTGCTTAGACATTTACATGATCAATAATATTAAATTTTTGAAACCGAAACAAATCAGTTTCTAAATATAACTAGGCATATATTAATTTTTGAAATCGTAATAAATCAATTTCTAATTATAATTAAATGAATTAAAAATTGATAGACCTTGGTTTCTAATCTCCCTTTAAAATTTAATAGATAAAATAGATAATAGCTTAATTTTGAAACCAAAACCAATCGGTTTCAAAATATAACTAAAAAAATTGGAAACCAATCAAAATCAGTTTGTAATTTGACTTCATAATTCATTAAGTTTGAAACGGCAAGTAATCGGTTTTTAAATATAACCAAATGAATTAGAAACCGATTTAAATCGGTTGCTAATTTGACTTTAAAAATTAATCAATAAAATTGATAATAGATTTATTTTGAAATCGACAGAAATCGGTTTCTAAATATAATAAAGGGAAATAGAAACCGACAAAAATCGGTTTCTAAATTGGCTTTAAAATTTATGAAATAAAATAAATAATAGATAAATTTTGAAACCAAAATGTATTGGTTTCTAAGTGTAAATATATAAATTAGAAATTGACAGGTATCGGTTTCTATTTTGGCTTTAAAATTTAATAAATAAAATAGAAATTTGCAAAATTTTGAAACTGATATAAATCGGTTTCTAAATATAAATAAAAAAATGCCTTAATTTTGAAACCGAAAGCAATCGGTTTCTAAATTAAACTTAAAGAAATTAGAAACCGATGAGAATCGATTTCTAAATTAACTTTAAAATTTATGAAATAAAATAAATAATAGATAAATTTTGAAACCGAAATGTATTGGTTTCTAAGTGTAAATATATAAATTAGAAACCGACATGTATCGGTTTCTATTTTGGCTTTAAAATTTAATAAATAAAATATAAATTTGCAAATTTTTGAAACCGATATAAATCAGTTTCTAAATATAAATAGAAAATGCCTTAATTTTGAAACAGAAAGCAATCGGTTTCTAAATTAAACTTAAAGAAATTAAAAACTGATGAGAATCGGTTTCTAATATGACTTAAATATAATGGAACTAGTTTTGAGTTTTTAAATTAGAAATGGAATATAATTCAGTTTCAGAAGTCGGTTTGTAATCGGTTTCTAAATCGATGCTAAATTTATCGACAAATTTTGGCTCGTAATTTAGAAACCGATAAGTTTTGGTTTCAAATTTCAGTTTCAAAGCCGTTGCTAATCAATTTCTGATATATTTCACCCGTTCTACTCAATTTCTATTTCAAAAGCCATTTCAAATTACAAACCGACATAAGTCCGTTTCTAAATTCAGTTTCTGTTCTAATATTTTCTTCTAGTGAAATATGTGCATGTTAGGGCAACTCCCCATTTTTGGCAGCCATGAGAGGGTTAGGGTTTTGAAGGTTTAGTTTCAATTAAATTTGTAGATTAATGTTAATTGATGTGTATATTGAGTTAGATGAAATTGTATATGTGTTGCATGAGATTTACAAAGTTATAAGTTAGGGTTTAATATGAAAATTGGGAATTTGATGATATGTTAATAAATTGATGTTGTTGAGATCAATTATGGACTATTTGAAGTGCATGGAATGTGATTTGAGATTGGTAGTAGTGTGAAATGGTGGTATTGGGAGTGGTGTGTTTATGCAGGATTTTCTGGACCTTGAGTCTAGTGTGGTTTTTAGGCCATAAGTAGAGTTGTGTTACTCCAATTGGTGTGCGATCAATTGGATATGAAACCTATGACAATTTGACACAACTTTGATGAAGCAACCTTGCCCAGAAAACAAACTTAGGATAACCTAAAAATTGGCCAAATTCAGGTAACCAATTCTGGACATGGTAAAAGTGACCAAATGAACAGTGTTTGTTCATTTGCTCATAACTCAGTGTAGAAAGGTCCAATTGACTTGAAATTTACATCAATGGAAATCTTAGACAATGTAGAATAACCTTCATGCAGAATATAAACTCAAATTCTGAACCTAACCAATTCAAATTGCTAGTCCAAGTTAGGACACCAAATCTGGCAAAACCAAATTGTCCAGAAATTTTGGGTATAGGTCAATCCGGCCAGTTATGGTAAAATGGCCATAACTTGAGCTAAAAAAACTCCAAATGGAGTGATTCAAAAAGGAAATTAAATAAGACACATAGAGGAACAACTTTGATGAAGAAAAGTTTGCCAAATTCTCCCTGTAGCTTAGACTAATAGAACAGTAAACATAGGACACAAAAACTGAATTTTTTAAAATACTTTTAGGAGGCTTTGAATTACAATTGGCAATCAATGCCAACAAACTTAGAACCCAAAATGTGGTATAAATATGTATCAAACATTTGTGTACATATTATGAATTAAAAAGTCAACCTTTGAAGGGAAACGATCAAGTGAATAGTAACTACCAAAAACTTAAGTTGCTAATGGGGTCAATGTTACCCCACTTAAAGGACTTAATGTATACCTAAATTATGAGAATAGGTAGATGGGAATTGTATTATCATCACAAATAGAACTTAGGAGACATTGTTAATATATTTTGAAATGCGGTTTGAAAATCAACATAAATAAAAATGTTGAACCTAGGGACATGTAAAATGATGTAATAAATTAGATAAGAAATTACAAAGGAAAAATGGAGGATATAATTGATAAATTGTGAATTATATAAATAATATTCATGAATATATGCATTAGATGAAAATGAGTCTAGATATTGTATTTCCACTAGGAAATAAAGTTTAGAATGTTACAACAAATATATATAATGGAATATATAATGAAATAATTGTTATAAATTGTGATCATATGAATGACGTAATGAATGAATAAATGAATCATATTAATGTATGAATGAGACATTAGTTCTCATTATTATGAAAATGACTAATACTTTGAGTACAATGGTATAAAAGGATAATTGATGTGAATCGCGATCATATGAATGATCAAATAAATGTATAAATTATAATTGAAATTTGTCATGAAATAATGAAGTCATAAAACACAATATATTAACATTTAATAGTACTATGTGCCCACGTATTGTCTAGACACGTATGTCAGATTGGATAGATTGGCATGCCAATAGGGTATTATTTTAGCAGTACTACGTAAGGCTTTATGCCTGTATTCATGACTTTAAGCCTGTATTCATGACTTTATGCCTGTATTCATGGCTTTATGCCCGCACTCATGGCTTTATACCCAAACTCATAGCTTTTATGCCCGATTATATGTTATCATGGCTTTTATGCCATACTGACTGCATACGTGGTTGACGTTTTGCGTCCCATGGTATGACGGCACAAGGCACCGCGGTATCTAGTACCAACGACCTGTTATCCAGTTTAATCAGCCTGACATAGGTTACTTGGGCAGTGTAAATTATTAAAATTATTTAAGAATATTAGTAATTAAAAACATTAGAAAGTGTTGAATTAAATGAGAAAAAAGATTAGCAATGGAAACATAACTGAATCAAGTAGTACAAATGAAATTTTCAGAATTGTAGGAACCGAAAATACAATACTCCTGGAATTAATTTGTATATCGAATATTATTACTGTATAAACTCAGCAGTTCCAAAGAGGGACAAAATAGAATATAAGATAGTTGATATTAGAAATATCATACCAAATTTAATTGATACCCGAGGATCTAAATTATACTTTAGAATTGTACTTCAGTCTTTCTTATTTGTATATATTATTTTCTTGTTATATTATTGCACCACTAAGCAGAAATGCTTAGCGCGATGGATTTATTTCCTTCGCGCAGGTACTGAAGATAAAACCCAATGGATATTAGATTGGGATTTTGGAGTCCAGATCTGCAGAATTGTCAAAAGTGTTCAAGTTGTCACCTCCTCAGCAATGCATGTAGATAGGGCTCACAAAAGTTATTTTATGTATTTATAATTAGTTATTAATTGTAATGTAAATTATGGTATTGTAATTAATTTGTACATCATGTAAATTGTGAATTTATGAAATTAGCTAGTAAATCATGTAAATTATGAAGTTTGAGAATTTTGATACATAAATTGAGTATGAATGGATATGTATGCAAATGAGTTGCAAGAATTGAATATGTGATGAGATGATTATGAAAATAACTGATGAGATTTTATTGTGAAAATATTAATGAAAATTCAAGCAGGTGAATGGTGAAATACGTCAAAAGGTAATAGAAACAGGGGAAACTCTGCTAATTTCTCCATAGAAAAATAATTGATATTAAAATATAACGAGAACAAAATTTTTAAAGGAATAAAGTAAGATAAAATAGGATGCTCCAGCACCGAATGTAGCATACCTTGCTAAGCCACACTGTAGATGGGTGAGGGGTGTTACATTTATTGGTATCAAAGCACGGTTTAGGCGTTCCTAGGCATTGATAGATAGAATAAGATTGTGTGCATAACATGCATTGCATTCATATGAGTCGAGGTGACACTAATATAGATCTGTTTTCTTTATTTGTTTTAGGTTTAGGTATGGACCCAGAATCGCAGAGGGCAGTAAAAGAAGAAGTAGTAAGCCATATCCCGACTGGGAGTGATGTTGGAAATTAGGGAGATCCTGCTCCATCAGTGCAAGAGGTGCTTGTACAACCCTAACAAGCCTTGTTTGAGCAAATGACTAAATTCTTTCGACAGATGATTGGGTCTATTCCACCACCGCCTCATCAAAAATCACCTTTGGAAAAAATTAGGAAGTATGGAGCTGTAGATTTCAATGGTAGAAAGGAGGACGATTCTTCAGTTGTGGAGTATTGGTTAGAAAGGACTGAAAGAGTCCTGCAGCAGCTCCATTGCACACTAGAACAGAGTTTAGAGTGTGCAATTTCACTGTTACAAGAAGCTGCATATCGGTGGTGGGATGTCATAACCAAGGTAGTGCCACCAGCCAAGGTGACTTGGGAATTCTTTCTGATAGAGTTCAGAAAGAAACATATTAGCTGTGTTCATGAAGAGGAACAGAAGAGGAGTGCTGATCAGCAAAAGAGGAAATTTGGATAGTCTAGTAATAAGAGGCCGAGAGAACAGTTAAGTCAGACATTTAATCAAAGTAAGAGACCTAGACCCAGGCCTATACCTAGAAGAGGTCAATCAGAGATACTAGTGGTGAGTGAACCAAGACTAGTAAGAAAATGTGGCCATTGTAACAATTGGCATAAAGGTGAATGTAGGGGATTGACTGGAGCCTATTATAGATATGGGGCCATGGACCATCCTCTGAAAGATTGTCCTAAGAGGAATTTACCACGGACCCAGACAGAGCTCATGGAAGGACCAAGTGCAACAGTAACACCACTTGCAAATGTCACCCAAGCCGGAGAGGAGCAAGATGCCCCAAATGTGAATTTGAGGTAAAGTATCATTCCTTATGATATGCCTAAGTGTATAATGATATATTCAAAAAGAATAAATAATACCATATATATAAAAGGAGTAGATAGAGGGAGCAATAGAAAGGTAAAGGAATTTTCTCAGATACCTAAATTCGGTAAATTTCTAAGATGAAATTTTTGTTAGAAGGGAAGAATTGTAATACCCTCACTTTAGCTAGTCCGTATATTCTATTGTTCCAGTGACCAATGTCTATCCAGACAGCTAGAATCACTGGAACTATATGTAAACTAGAGTGAGGAGTCATAAATAATTAAAATAATGGTAAGGAAAAAATTTTAAAAAATTTAAGCAATGAAATACAATAAAGTTAAATGAGTCGATGTCCCAGCGATGAGTGACCCAACGGGAAGCGACTGTAAAGACAGTTGTCGACCCTATAACCGTAGGAGAACCCTGTGAATTAATTTTTGGGACTCCAAAGAAGAGTCATTGAGATTTTGATGGTATTAGAATACCAAGAAAATGCTAAGAAAAATTTTTAGATCGGTACAGACAATTTTAGTCTATTAAGCAAAATGAAGGGCATTTTGGTCATTTCGTCTTTAGAGATGATTTTTGGCCACTTAGTCCAGTTAAATAAATAATTTATATGATATAAAATATGAATAAATATGTAACGATCGGGAACCAGCCACTAGAGGAATTGTCCGCTTTGGCCATGAGCCTCACGGTTTTGTCCCATAGGTGGAATGGAGCACTTCCCAGGAGGTCACCCATCCCAGGATTGCTCTCAAACGAGCACGTTTAACCCTGGAGTTCTTCCAACTCTCCAGGCCATTCCACCAAAAGGCGCCTCTAGTGATTAGTTCCCCCATCTTATATATCATTACTTTTGAGCCCAAGACCATCTCCGTGCTTTGCCGATGTGGGATTTGCCTAAGGGATCATCCTCCCCTTTCGGGACTCAGCGTCCTCGCTGAGGTTTGCCCCACATCGCCCAAGAGGACACGCGAGCGGCTCTGATACCAATTGTAACGATCGGGAACCAGCCACTAGAGGAATTGTCCGCTTTGGCCATGAGCCTCACGGTTTTGTCCCATAGGTGGAATGGAGCACTTCCCAGGAGGTCACCCATCCCAGGATTGCTCTCAAACGAGCACGTTTAACCCTGGAGTTCTTCCAACTCTCCAGGCCATTCCACCAAAAGGCGCCTCTAGTGATTAGTTCCCCCATCTTATATATCATTACTTTTGAGCCCAAGACCATCTCCGTGCTTTGCCGATGTGGGATTTGCCTAAGGGATCATCCTTGCACAGGACCTTTTTCCCCCCCTTTCGGGACTCAGCGTCCTTGCTGAGGTTTGCCCCATCATCGCCCAAGAGGACACGCGAGCGGCTCTGATACCAATTGTAACGATCGGGAACCAGCCACTAGAGGAATTGTCCGCTTTGGCCATGAGCCTCACGGTTTTGTCCCATAGGTGGAATGGAGAACTTCCCAGGAGGTCACCCATCCTAGGATTTCTCTCAAACGAGCACGTTTAACCCTGGAGTTCTTCCAACTCTCCAGGCCATTCCACCAAAAGGCGCCTCTAGTGATTAGTTCCCCCATCTTATATATCATTACTTTTGAGCCCAAGACCATCTCCGTGCTTTGCCGATGTGGGATTTGCCTAAGGGATCATCCTTTCGCAGGACCTATTTCCCCCCCTTTCGGGACTCAGCGTCCTCGCTGAGGTTTGCCCCACCATCGCTCAAGAGGCACGCGAGCGGCTCTGATACCAATTGTAACGATCGGGAACCAGCCACTAGAGGAATTGTCCGCTTTGGCCATAAGCCTCACGGTTTTGTCCCATAGGTGGAATGGAGAACTTCCCAGGAGGTCACCCATCCTAGGATTTCTCTCAAACGAGCACGTTTAACCCTGGAGTTCTTCCAACTCTCCAGGCCATTCCACCAAAAGGCGCCTCTAGTGATTAGTTCCCCCATCTTATATATCATTACTTTTGAGCCCAAGACCATCTCCGTGCTTTGCCGATGTGGGATTTGCCTAAGGATCATCCTTTCGCAGACCTATTTCCCCCTTTCGGGACTCGGCGTCCTCGGCGAGGTTTGCCCCACCATCGCTCAAGAGGCACGCGAGCGCTCGATACCAATTGTAACGATCGGGAACCAGCCACTAGAGGAATTGTCCGCTGGCCATGAGCCTCACGGTTTTGTCCCATAGGTGGAATGGAGAACTTCCTCGGAGGCCACCCATCCTAGGATTCTCTCAAGCGAGCACGTTTAACCCCGGAGTTCTTCCAATTCTCTAGGTTATTCCACCAAAAGGCGCCTCCTGTGATTAGTTCCCCCATCTTATATATCATTACTTTTGAGCCCAAGACCATCTCTGTGCTTTGCCGATGTGGGATTTGCCTAAGGGATCATCCTTTCGCAGGACCTATTTCCCCCCCTTTCGGGACTCAGCGTCCTCGCTGAGGTTTGCCCCACATCGCCCAAGAGGCACGCGAGCGGCTCTGATACCAATTGTAACGATCGGGAACCAGCCACTAGAGGAATTGTCCGCTTTGGCCATGAGCCTCACGGTTTTGTCCCATAGGTGGAATGGAGCACTTCCCAGGAGGTCACCCATCCTAGGATTTCTCTCAAACGAGCACGTTTAACCCTGGAGTTCTTCCAACTCTCCAGGCCATTCCACCAAAAGGCGCCTCTAGTGATTAGTTCCCCCATCTTATATATCATTACTTTTGAGCCCAAGACCATCTCCGTGCTTTGCCGATGTGGGATTTGCCTAAGGGATCATTAATGTTAATTGATGTGTATATTGAGTTAGATGATGTTGTATATGTGTTGCATGAGATTTACAAAAGTTATAAGTTAGGGTTTAGAATGGAAATTGGGAATTTGATGATATGTTAATAAATTGATGTTGTTGATATCAATTATAGACTATTTGAAGTGCATGGAATATGATTTGAGGTTGGTAGTAGTGTGAAATGGTGGTATTGGGAGTGGTGTGTTTATGCAGGATTTTCTGGACCTTGAGTCCAGTGTGGTTTTAGGCCATAAGTAGAGTTGTGTTACTCCAATTGGTATGAGACCAATTGGAGATGAAACCTAAGACAATTTGACACAATGATGAAGCATCCTTGCCCAGAAAAAAAAAAAAACTAAAACTTAGGATGACCTAAAAATTGGCCAAATCCGGGTAACCAAATCTGGACCTGGTAAAAGTGACCAAATAAATAGTGTTTGTACATTTGCTCATAACTCAGTGTAAAAAAGTCCAATTGACCTAAAATTTATATCAATGGAAGACAATATAGAACAACCTTTATGTAGAACACAAACTCAAACTCTGAACCTAACCAATTCAAATTGTTAGTCCAAATTAGGAGACCAAATCTGGAAGTGTCACACCTTACCCCTCTGTAAGGCATAACATGATCCCGTAGAATACTTAATGAACTACCGAACTTCACCTACCGATAACCCATTAAGTACCCTACAAGGGATTTTAAAACGATTTTCTTACATTTTGGAAGTGGTGAGCATTTTGATAAGAATTTAAAACCATTTATTCAAGTTTAAATACTAATAAAAATTTTTGTCCATTTTAGTTTTGCCGCAAATTTTATAAAAATTTTGACAGAGTTCCCTCTGTATTTTGAGAAATCATTTCTTCAAAGACCTGTAAAAAGCACTTCCAAAAAAATATTTCACAACTCCCAACCTTCAATAAAACTCAAATCAACCCAATTCAAGTCTCTTTAAAGCAAATTCCACAATTTAATCAAAATTTGTCACCACAAAATATTTAATACTCCATTTACAAGGCATAAAGCAGAAAATTCATATGTACAAATATTAAATTTACAGAAGCAAACCCAAAATAATATTTTTACAATTTATTTACAACTGCTCAACTTTCATTGATACATACAACATTCCTATATTTACATCAAAATTATCTACAAGGGTATAAAATAATACCCGTACAACAGACTGGTTTAGTTTTCCAGTTAGTAGCAGCTCACTCTGCTGCCTTCTCCTTGCTCTTATCTGCGACAGCAAAATAAGCTATCGCTGAGTATAAAATACTCAGTGGTGCACAATAAAAAAATTAAAATGCTGTAAATAAATCATTCATTGCCAAACATACTTTAAACAGTTCTCAATCATATTTCACAAGTATCAAAGTTCATAATAACACCATTTTGTCAAATAATCTATTAAACACAGTTTAGTCAAACAATTTCATAACACAGTGTTGCCAAAGTCATACACAACTTAAGTCATGACACAAAATTTCCGATCAATGCCGTGTTGTACACCACGACAAAGCAATCTACAACCCCATTAATCGAAATCAATGAGGGAGGTGGCTAGCTAGCTAATGAGTACTCATCCGATCTACAACCTCAACTGGCAAGCCAGAGAGGGAGGAAAATAAACGATCTCAACCCCATAAATGGAGGAGGAATAATAAGTAATCACATGCTAAGTGTGAATCAAAAATCCATTTCAAACATTTCATTCAAATATTGCATACAAAAATCAAATCAATTTCCAAAGTTACAATTTGATCACAAGGTGGCAACACAAAAGTTCATAAATTCATAATGCGTATTAAATCAAATTTTCAAGGATAAAATGCTTAAATAGGGTTTATTGTGCACAAACCTCAAGCGAGTCGTCCCTTATCCTCGACTCGGTTCCTCGGGTTCCTTCCCGATATTCTTTTCAACTGAAACACACAATTTTACAATGTTTCAGTACTAGAACTTAACATAAATCCAAAATAAATTTAGCTTCACAATTACCTAGCTCTAACGTGCTAAATTCGACGTTCTTTAAATTTTGTGTTTTGGGTTACTATTCACTGCACTATTCAAGTCAAATAGTTGACTTTCTAAGGCTTAATAGGTATGGGAACTCCAACTTCACCCACATACCACATTTTGGTCATTAAACTTGTTGGTTTTGGTCATTTTCTCAAAGCTTAGGTCATTTTGGCAAAATTGCCAATTTTCGGTTTTGGTGCTCCGAAGTTGCACTGTTCCATTGGTCAATCTACTGTTGGAATTTGGCAAAACTTCCTTCATAGAAAATGTTCCTTATTGTCTTAATTGTATTCTAATTTTTGGATCACCTCAATCGGAGTTTTGTAGCTCAAGTTATGGCCAAAATAAGTTTACTGTTTACGTGCACTGTTCATACTGGTATCTTGGGTTCTGGCAGATTTTGATCCAATTTTGGTCAGTAATTTGATCAAGTTAAGTTCATAATTTGGTCTAACTTTCTTCAGATAAAAGGTTCTACTATGTCTTAGGTTTCCATCGGTTCAAGAATCGCCTAAATCCGAGTTTCCTAGAGAGAGTTATAGCCATCCAAACATTACTGCTCAAATGAAAATCTGCAGAGTTGCAGGTTTGGTAACTTAACTTTACTCAATAATTTGAATGGGTTAATGGCATAATTTGGGGTGATGTTCTTCATGACAGTTTTAGATTTATACCTTATCTAATTGCTGGTAAAATTTCAGGTCAATTTGACCTTCCTAGCTCGAGTTATGACCAAATGAACAGTTACTATTCATTTGGTCAGTTTGTCTGATGGCAGCCTGCTCTCATTTCACTTTGGTCAATTGTTTCACCCAGTTTTGGTCAGTTTTTGGCCATGGTTCCTTAATGAAAATTGTGCTATTTTATGTCTATTTTCATCCCGAATTGGTAGCATATCAATTAGACTTGTAAAATTTGAGTTTTGGTCCTTCAAAGTAGGTTTGGTCATGCTTTGACCTACGAATTTGGTTTTCATTCCAACAATTCCCAGACACCTCTTTTGGTCATTATTGACCATTTTTCATCTCACAATAGACCAAGGTCATCATTTATGTATTTCTCCAAAACTTGGTTCACAAACCCTAGCCTCCAAACCCTAATTCACTTAAATTGTGCAATTAACTAAATTCAAAACTTTAAACTATAATCAATCAACTAATTAGGGTTCCTAAACTCATTCAAACCCATTAAATTCATGCAATCCATACTCTCTTTAGGCTGGCCGAAATTTCAGTTTAGTCCTTCTCCCATGTTTGTTTCATTTCAAGTTTATTTACAAGCTTTTGATGCCACACTAACACTAATTAAACAAAAAAAAATAGAAGTTTATAGTACTATACCTTAAACAGAATTTTCTTCCCCCTTTTCTTCAAATTTTTCTTCTTTCTTTTCCTTGAATCTTCTTTCTTAGTTGCCCAAACAAGGTCTAGTTATGGTAGGACAATTTTGTATGGTTGGATTTTAGTTTTTCAAGCTCAAAAATGAGCTTTCATGGTGGTTTTGTGAGGGAGAGAAGAGAGTGACGTTTTTTAGAAGATGAAGATGACTTTTTGTTGTTAATTTTTTTCTTTTCTTAATTTATTTTAGTTGATGGAAGACCACAAAATCCCATTTAATAAATAACTTAATTAATTTCTTATTAACATCATTCATGATGTCATCACCTTTGACTTTTCTATCTTCTTCTTCTTCTTTTTTTCTATTTTTTTTTCTATTAGTTCTTTAATTTAATTCTCGATTCCGAAATTTTCTTTTCTCCGATTTTATTTGTGATTAGGTCGAGTCACTCTCGGGGTCAATTGACCAAATTGCCCCTCGCCAGTTCATCCCGGTTTGTAAATAATTCCATCTTTCTTCCGGCTCCCTGACCTAATTATTTGACTGACTTAACAGTTCTTTTTCGTGATTTTATCTTTTTCACTGTGTTCATAAGGGTCCTAAGGACCGCAGCGTCACTTTTTACAGTTCGAAATTTGAGTTTAAAACGACTTCGCAGTCGTTCCCGAGGAGGTCACCAATCACTGTGACTCTCGGCTCGTTTAACTTCTTATGTTCTGTTTTTCTTATTTATACTTAACTAATTGAACATTACTAATTATTTGTGTTTATGGCTTCTTCAGTTGTCTTAAGTATGGTTCTAATCCCCTTAATTGTTCAGACCGACACCGGTCACCAATACAATGAAATCTATCAGGCTATGCAAACAGGGTGTTACAATTCTCCCCCTTAATATAAATTTCGTCTCGAAATTTACCTGGTATTAATCTCTAATCAGCTGTGGGTGTTGTCTCCTCATGTCCTCCTCTCGTTCCCAAGTAGCTTCTGGGCCCGAATGATGGTTCCACAGCACTTTTACTAAAGGTATCTGCTTGTTCCGTAGCTACTTCACCTCATAAGCCAGAATCTTTATAGGTTCTTCTTCATATGAGAGGTCTGGATTTACTTCAATTTCTTCTACTGGTAGTACATGAGATGGGTCTGATCGATACCTCCTCAACATAGACACATGGAAGACATTATGTATCTTCTCCAACTCTGGAGGTAGTGCCAAACGATATGTCAAAGGACCCACTCTTTCCAGAACCTCATATGGCCCAATAAAATGAGGATTTAGTTTCCCCTTCCTGCCGAATCTCATAATTCTCTTCCAAGGAGAAACTTTGAGGAAAACTTTCTCACCCACTGCATACTGAATATCCCTTCTTTTCAAATCAATATAGGACTTCTGACGATCTGATGCAGCTTTAAGTCGATCTCTGATTACCCTGATCTTCTCTTTAGTCTGTTGAACTATTTCGGGTCCAATCATTTTTCTTTCACCCACGTCATCCCGACACAACGGGGTTCTACATTTCCTGCCATACAAAGCTTCATATGGAGGCATCCCAATGCTTGATTGGTAGCTGTTGTTGTAAGCAAACTCAATCAAAGGCAAGTGTGTATCCCAACTACCCTCAAACTCAATCATACAAGCCCGTAGCATGTCTTCCAAAATCTGAATTACCCTCTCAAACTGGCCATTTGTCTGTGGGTGGAATGCAGTACTGAAATTCAATCTAGTTCCTAGGGCTCTCTGAAGACTACCCCAGAATCTAGAAGTAAACCTAGGATCTTTGTCTGATACAATGGATACTGGCACTCCATGAAGTCTCACAATCTCATCAATGTACAACCTGGCCAATCTGTCCAAACTGTAGTCCATTCGGACTGGCAGAAAATGAGCAGACTTAGTCAGTCTGTCGATAATGACCCATACTGCATCATGACTCTTCTGTGTCTGCGGAAGTCCCATTACAAAATCCATTGTTATTCTTTCCCATTTTCATTCCGGCACTGGTAGTGGATGTAACAACCCAGTGGGTATTTGATGCTCTACCTTTACTTGCTGACAAGTTAGGCATTTGGACACAAACTCTGCCACATCTCTCTTCATACCCATCCACCAGTAATGCTCCTTTAGCCCTCTATACATTTTTGTACCACTGTGGTGCATGGCAAAAGCGACTCATGTGCTTCCTTCAAAATGATCGCCTCAAATCAACATCATTAGGAACGCACATTCTCGCCTTGTGTAGCAAAGAAACCATCATCTCTGATTGAGATCTCTGGTTTCTTGCCCTGCCGAACTTCTTCCAACAGCTTCTGATACCTTTCATCATTCTGAGAAGCCATTCTGATCTGATCAATCAACACTGGTTGTACATGCCATGCAACTGCTGCCTGCCCATCATCATTAATCTCTAAACTGGCATGTAATAACCTCAACTCATGTACCAAAGACAAAGGAGTAACCCATAGACTTGCCATAGTCTTGCGACTTAGGGCGTCAGCCACAACATTAGCTTTCCCTGGCTGATAGTCTATCAGACAATCATAGTCTTTTATCAACTCTAACCATCTCCTCTGTCTCAAATTCAACTCTTTCTGAGTGCCCAAATACTTCAAACTCTTATGATCTGTGTAGATGTAACACTTCTCCCCATACAAATAATGTCTCCAGATCTTAAGAGCAAACACAATGGCTGCAAGCTCCAAGTCATGTGTCGGATAATTCCTCTCATACGGTTTCAGCTGGCGTGATGCATAGGCAATGACATTTCAATCTTGCATCAACACACAACCTAACCCATTGTGAGAAGCATCGCTGTAAACTGTATATTCTTTACCCGGTGTAGGTAAAGTCAAGACTGGAGCCTCAGTCAAACATCTTTTCAATTCATCAAAACTTTGCTGGCATTTGTCCATCCACTGAAATTTCACATCCTTTCTAAGCAGCTTGGTCAATGGAGATGCCAACATGGAGAATCCCTTCACAAATCGACGGTAGTATCCAGCTAAACCTAGAAAACTGCGAATCTCTGTGACATTTTCTGGGTGGTTTCCAATTAAGGACAGCTTCAATCTTGCTAGAATCTACCTTAATACCCTCTTCTGATACTACATGCCCCAAGAAAGATATTTCCTTCAACCAAAATTCACACTTCGACAATTTGGCATATAGCTGTTTCTCTTTCAAAGTCTGTAGTACAATCTGCAGATGTCTATCATGCTCTTCTGCATTCCTCGAATAGACCAATATATCATCAATAAATACCACAACAAATTAGTCGAGGTATGGTCTGAAGATAGTGTTCATCAGATCCATAAAAGCAACCGGAGCATTAGTTAACCTGAATGGCATGACCAAGAACTCATAATGGCCATAGCGGGTTCTGAAAGCAGTTTTAGAAATACTCTGCTCTTGTACTTTCAGCTGATAATAACCTGATCTCAGGTCAATTTTGGAGAACACAGCTGCACCCCTCAACTGATCAAACAAGTCATCAATACGGGGCAATTGGTATCTGTTCTTTATTGTCACCTTATTCAATTGCCGATAGTCAATGCATAACCAGAGAGTGCCATCCTTCTTCTTTACAAACAACACCGGCGCTCCCCAAGGTGACACACTAGGGCGGATGAAGCCCTTATCAAGCAACTCTTGCAACTGCATTTTCAATTCTTTTAGTTCTGCTAGTGCCATTCTGTATGGTGTTATGGAAACTGGGTCCACGCCAGGCATAACATCAATTTCAAACTGCACTTCCCTTTCTGGAGGTAATCCTGGCAATTCATCAGGAAACACATCCGGAAAGTCACATATAGTAGGAATGTCCCTCAGTGCTGAACTCCCCACTTGGGTGTCTATCACATGTGCCAAGTACGCCTCACACCCTTTTCTAATCATTTTTCTAGCCAGTGCAGCTGAAATGATGTTTGAATGCAATAACTGCCTCTCTCCATGTATTACTATATCACCATACTAAGGAAGACCAAAAGTGACTGTCTTCAGTCTACAGTCAATCATAGCATAATGCCTGGCTAACCAATCCATGCCCAAGATAATGTCATAATCTCTGAAGGGCATTTCAATTAAATCAGACAAAAAAGTGTGTCCTTGGATCACCAAAGGACAGTCCCTATATAGCCTATTTACCCTGACCTCCTGGCTTAATGGACTAGTTACTAGCACATCATAGTCCATTGGTACACACTGAATAGCAGTAGAGCACATCACACTAGCACTAACATATGAATGTGTGGAGCCAGGATCAAATAACACATACACATCTTGGTCAAGGATGGAGAAAATACCAGCTACTACACCTGATGTTTCAACTTCCTCCCTCTGGCGCATGGTATACACTCTGACTGGTGCGCCACTGGGTGTTGGCTGGTTAACAGTGCTTTGACTTCCAGGGGTGTTACCAGGACCCCTACCTCTGCTTCTGCCTCTAGCAGCTGACGGTGACCCTCTAGGTGCAGAGACTTGGGCTGATCCTTCAGATGTGGCAAAAGATCCAGACCAGCGCGGACTAGTGCAATCCTTAGAGAAATGTCCGCTCCCTCCACAGTTAAAACATGCACCAGTAGCTCTGAAACAAACCCCACCATGAGTTCTACCATAAGTTTCACACTGCCGGACTGATAGAGCTCCTCGGGGTGTCTGCTGGGTCTGCTGACCAGACCGGGGTGGTCGTTGGCCAGAAAATCTGCCTCTGCCAGATCTACGGGAGCTGGATCCCCCAAACTGTTTTCTCTTTCCTGAACCACTCTCAGATGCTTGCCCAGTAGTCTTTTCAGCCTTTTCTTTCTCTTGTGTACCCTTTTTTACTACCCCTTCTGATTCTATTCTTTCTAATTCCAGTGCATGTGAGATCAATTCAGCAAAATTCTGATGTCGAAAACCCACTACTTGCATTCTCAAATTCTGCCTTAGCCCAGACTCAAACCTCTTGCATCTATCTCTGGGGTTGGAGACTAAGCTTCCAGCATAGTGGCTTAGTCTTGAAAAATCTCTTTCATATTCTGCTATGGTTCTGTTCCCTTGTTTCAGACTCAGGAATTCTTGTAGTTTCATATCCACATATGCATCGGGGACCCATTTCTGTCGGAACTCCCTCAAGAAGTCTGACCAGGTTAACACAGGTGGCTCCACCAGGCTGTGGGGGATGGTCTTCCACCATTCATAGGCATCCCCTTGCAATAAGGAAACAGAATATTCGAACTTCATCTCTTCCGTGCACTGCAGCTTTCTAAAAACTCGTTCCATTCTTTCCAACCACTGTTCTGCTTCCAGTGGATCCACAGTGCCTTTAAACTCAGTGGCCCCAAATTTCATCAACTTTTCATATTGCCGAGTTGAGGGCTGTGGTTGTGCTGCAGGTACTGGTATTTGAGCTTGGGGTGGCACATTACCCGCCATTTGCTGAAGGAATGCAGCCATCTGCTGTACAAATTGAGCAGGAAACTGCGGTGCTGGAGTAGGAGATGGAGTGACCGACCCACTCACGTTCTGGAGTGCTGGGGCTTCCTCTTGAATCTCAGCCTCAACAGATTGTTCTTCGGAATGATCTCCTCCTTCCATTCTTTTTTCCCAAATTTTCTACTCTCTGAGATCAAACACAAGGAGGTTGACCTCCATTAGTGCATATTCATGATGTAAATATGTCATATGTATCAATTAAAGACACTTGAGCAGTTGTACTTATCAAAGAAATATTCACATACATAGTCAAAATTTATTGAAAAATCATGCTCTGATACCACTAAAACATGTCACACCTTACCCCTCTGTAAGGCATAACATGATCCCGTAGAATACTTAATGAACTACCGAACTTCACCTACCGATAACCCATTAAGTACCCTACAAGGGATTTTAAAACGATTTTCTTACATTTTGGAAGTGGTGAGCATTTTGATAAGAATTTAAAACCATTTATTCAAGTTTAAATACTAATAAAAAATTTTGTCCATTTTAGTTTTGCCGCAAATTTTATAAAAATTTTGACAGAGTTCCCTCTGTATTTTGAGAAACCAGTTCTTCAAAGACCTGTAAAAAGCACTTCCAAAAAATATTTCACAACTCCCAACCTTCAATAAAACTCAAATCAACCCAATTCAAGTCTCTTCAAAGCAAATTCCACAATTTAATCAAAATTTGTCACCACAAAATATTTAATACTCCATTTACAAGGCATAAAGCAGAAATTCATATGTACAAATATTAAATTTACGTATAAACCCAAAATAATATTTTTACAATTTATTTACAATCGCTCAACTTTCATTGATACATACAACATTCCTATATTTACATCAAAATTATCTACAAGGGTATAAAATAATACCCGCATAAATGTGATCGTGTAGTTTTCCAGTTAGTAGCAGCTCACTCTGATGCCTTCTCCTTGCTCTTATCTGCGACAGCAAAATAAGCTATCGCTGAGTATAAAATACTCAGTGGTGCACAATAAAAAAAATTAAAATGCTGTAAATAAATCATTCATTGCCAAACATACTTTAAACAGTTCTCAATCATATTTCACAAGTATCAAAGTTCATAATAACACCATTTTGTCAAATAATCTATTAAACACAGTTTAGTCAAACAATTTCATAACACAGTGTTGCCAAAGTCATACACAACTTAAGTCATGACACAAAATTTCTGATCAATGCCATGTTGTACACCACGACAAAGCAATCTACAACCCCATTAATCGAAATCAATGAGGGAGGTGGCTAGCTAGCTAATGAGTACTCATCCGATCTACAACCTCAACTGGCAAGCCAGAGAGGGAGGAAAATAAACGATCTCAACCCCATAAATGGAGGAGGAATAATAAGTAACTGTCATGCTAAGTGTGAATCAAAAATCCATTTCAAACATTTCATTCAAATATTGCATACAAAAATCAAATCAATTTCCAAAGTTACAATTTGATCACAAGGTGGCAACACAAAAGTTCATAAATTCATAATGCGTATTAAATCAATTTTTCAAGGATAAAATGCTTAAATAGGGTTTATTGTGCACAAACCTCAAGCGAGTCGTCCCTTATCCTCGACTCGGTTCCTCGGGTTCCTTCCCGATATTCTTTTTAACTGAAACACACAATTTTATAATGTTTCAGTACTAGAACTTAATATAAATCCAAAATAAATTTAGCTTCACAATTACCTAGCTCTAACGTGCTAAATTCGACGTTCTTTAAATTTTGTGTTTCGGGTTACTATTCACTGCACTATTCAAGTCAAATAGTTGACTTTCTAAGGCTTAATAGGTATGGGAACTCCAACTTCACCCACATACCACATTTTGGTCATTAAACTTGTTGGTTTTGGTCATTTTCTCAAAGCTTAGGTCATTTTGGCAAAATTGCCAATTTTCGGTTTTGGTGCTCCGAAGTTGCACTATTCCATTGGTCAATCTACTGTTGGAATTTGGCAAAACTTCCTTCATAGAAAATGTTCCTTATTGTCTTAAGTGTATTCTCATTTTTGGATCACCTCAATCAGAGTTTTGTAGCTCAAGTTATGGCCAAAATAAGTTTATTGTTTACGTGCACTGTTCATACTGGTATCTTGGGTTCTGGCAGATTTTGATCCAACTTTGGTCAGTAATTTGATCAAGTTAAGTTCATAATTTGGTCTAACTTTCTTCAGATAAAAGGTTCTACTATGTCTTAGGTTTCCATTGGTTCAAGAATCGCCTAAATCCGAGTTTCCTAGAGAGAGTTATAGCCATCCAAACATTACTGCTCAAATGAAAATCTGCAGAGTTGCAGGTTTGGTAACTTAACTTTACTCAATAATTTGAATGGGTTAATGGCATAATTTGGGGTGATGTTCTTCATGACAGTTTTAGATTTATACCTTATCTAATTGCTGGTAAAATTTCAGGTCAATTTGACCTTCCTAGCTCGAGTTATGACCAAATGAACAGTTACTATTCATTTGGTCAGTTTAATCTTGATGTGGCAGCTGCTCTCATTTCACTTTGGTCAATTGTTTCACCCAGTTTTGGTCAGTTTTTGGGCATGGTTCCTTAATGAAAATTGTGCTCTTTTATGTCTATTTTCATCCCCAATTTGTGGCATATCAATTGGACTTGTAAAATTTGAGTTTTGGTCCTTCAAAGTGGGTTTGGTCATGCTGCTGGACCTACGAATTTGGTTTTCATTCCAACAATTCCCACACACCTCTTTTGGTCATTATTGACCATTTTTCATCTCACAATAGACCAAGGTCATCATTTATGTATTTCTCCAAAACTTGGTTCACAAACCCTAGCCTCCAAACCCTAATTCACTTAAATTGTGCAATTAACTAAATTCAAAACTTTAAACTATAATCAATCAACTAATTAGGGTTCCTAAACTCATTCAAACCCATTAAATTCATGCAATCCATACTCTCTTTAGGCTGGCCGAAATTTTAGTTTAGTCCTTCTCCCATGTTTGTTTCATTTCAAGTTTATTTACAAGCTTTTGATGCCACACTAACACTAATTAAACAAAAAAAAATTGAAGTTTATAGTACTATACCTTAAACAGAATTTTCTTCCTCCTTTTCTTCAAATTTTTCTTCTTTCTTTTCCTTGAATCTTCTTTCTTAGTTGCCCAAACAAGGTCTAGTTATGGTAGGAGAATTTTGTATGGTTGGATTTTAGTTTTTCAAGCTCAAAAATGAGCTTTCATGGTGGTTTTGTGAGGGAGAGAAGAGAGTGACGTTTTTTAGAAGATGAAGATGACTTTTTGTTGTTAATTTTTTTCTTTTCTTAATTTATTTTAGTTGATGGAAGACCACAAAATCCCATTTAATAAATAACTTAATTAATTTCTTATTAACATCATTCATGATGTCATCACCTTTGACTTTTCTATCTTCTTCTTCTTTTTTTTCTTTTTTTTTCTATTAGTTCTTTAATTTAATTCTCGATTCCGAAATTTTCTTTTCTCCGATTTTATTTGAGAGTTTGGTCAGGAGTCAGCTCTCGGGGTCAATTGACTAAATTGCCCCTCGCCGGTTCATCCCGGTTTGCAAATAATTCCATATTTCTTTCTGCTCCCTGACCTAATTATTTGACTGACTTAACAGTTCTTTTTCGTGATTTTCTCTTTTTCACTGTGTTCATAAGGGTCCTAAGGACCGCAGCGTCACTTTTTACGGTTCGAAATTTGAGTTTAAAACGACTTCGCAGTCGTTCTCGATGAGGTCACCCATCACTGTGACTCTCGGCTCGTTTAACTTCTTATGTTCTGTTTTTCTTATTTATACTTAACTAATTAAACATTACTAATTATTTGTGTTTATGGCTTCTCTAGTTGTCTTAAGTATGGTTCTAATCCCCTTAATTGTCCGGACTGACACCGGTCACCGGAACAATGAAATCTACCAGGCTATGCAAACGGGGGTGTTACAGGAAGAACCAAATTGCTCAGAGATTTTGGGTACAAGTCAATCCGGCCAGTTATGGTAAAATAGCCATAACATGAGCTTAAAAACTCCAAATGGAGTGATTCATAAAGGAAATTAAAGAAGACACATAAAGAAACAACTTTGATGAAGAAAAGTTTGCTAAATTCTCACTGTAACTTAGACCAATGGAATAGTAAATATAGTACACAAAAACTGAATTTTTTAAAATACTTTTAAGAGTCTTTGAATTGCAATTGACAATCAATGCCAACAAACTTAGAACCCAAAATGTGATATAAATATGTATCAAACATTTGTGTACATATTATGAATTAAAAAGTCAACCTTTGAAGGGAAATGACCAAGTGAATTGTAACTACAGAAAACTTAAGTTGCTAATGGGGTCAATGGCACCCCACTTAAAGGACTAAATGTATACCTAAATTATGAGAATAGGTAGATGGGAATTGTATTCTCATCACAAATAGAACTTAGGAGACATTGTTAATATATTTTGAAATGTAGTTTGGAAATCAACATAAATGAAAATGTTTTACCTAGGGACATGTAAAATGATGTAATAAATTAGATAAGGAATTAGAAAGGAAAAATAGAGGATATAATTGATAAATTGTGAATTATATAAATGATATTCATGAATATAAGTATTAGATGAAAATGAGTCTAGATATTGTATTTCTACTAGGAAATAAAGTTTAGAATGTTACAACAAATATATATAATGGAATATATAATGAAATAATTATTATAGATTGTGATCGTATGAATGACAATGAATGAATAAATGAATCATATTAATGTATGAATAAGACATTAGTTTTCATTATTGTGAAAAGGACTTATACTTTGAGTACAATAGTATAGAAGGATAATTGATGTGAATTGCGATCATATGAATGATCAAATGAATGTATAAATTATAATTGGAATTTGTCATGAAATAATAAAATCTAATCTTGATTCTCTGTAAAACTTAACTTTCGGATCCTCTTGGATCACTTACTATTTAGATTATCTAAGGTTGCCTATGGATAATAGAATTTGACCTAACAATCTGTTTCCACTTAAATACAACCCTCACAACTTTTCGAGATAGATTCAAAAATTTTAAAGATCAAATGCTTAATAAGATTTAACAAAAATAAATGACAAAAAAAAAATTCATATAACTCACCCTAATTAATTTGAAATTAAGACTTAACTGTCATTGTATTATTTTGTTAGAAATATATCAGTAGGCTTTCATCATGTAATCACTCTCTTTCAGTGAATTATGCCCCATTATGTTGCTACTAGGTGGTATGGGAGGATCCCTCTAGAATAATAAAACCAAATTGAAATTCTAAACAACAGTTCTAGAATTCCCACAAAAACAAATTAAAAGAAATTGTTTGGCTATATGCCAAAAAAAAAAAGAGAGAGAATAATGGATGTGGGTGATGTTTTGGCAATTAGTAGACAATTATAAAACCTTTGAACCCTTTTGTTTCGTGATTCCCCCAAAATTTAAAAAAGGTATAACTTTTGACTTAGAAATTGGATTTTTGATCTGTTTGAAGTGTTAGAGAACTAATTTAATGTATTTTTTAACTAAAACATTTCCCAAAAATAATTTTTCATTTTTAAAAAGTGAAAAAATAAATTTAACTCTCTCTTAGTCAAGAATTTAGTGAAAACTAAGTTAAGTAAGATTTTCTAAGTAACACCTAGATTTTTTTTTTCTAAAGTCAAAGATTAAATTCATTAACATAGCACCAAAATACATAGCCTTATGACTTAATACAAATAATAGACATAGTTAAAAGCCTGAGCCCTAGCAGCAAAACAATAAAGGCAAGCCCATGATTCAAATACAAAAGGCACCTAATTAAGCTACAGCCTAGTATCTAGCCCACTAGGAAAAAAAAAATCCAAAACAACAAAAGCACTAGCAAAGCTAGATCCCACACCCAAATTAGAGGTAACTCAGCAAAAGATGAAACTGAGCTACCCACCTTTGTCCACCAGTCGCCGAGGATCAATGAAGCACTAGCGAGGTAAGTCATATAGTTAACATAATTAATCAAATGAGATTCACAAGGCATAAAGATAAATAAAAATTACATTTTATGGTCCCACAATAAGTTTGCTTCCTTTTGTTGCTCTTTTTCAATTTTGATTTGAAGCAATTTGTCATTTTCTAATTTCGATTCTATAAACTCATCACAAGCAGCAAACTAATTATTTATTATCATTAAAACATGGGTTGTGAGACATAGGTCCAATAATAATAAATTGAAAAGACAATGACATGTGTTCGTTTACAAATCAAACTCGTACCTTTTTGAATATTCAACATGCTCATTCGCTAAAAGCTTCACATCAGATGAAATACTAGCTAGTAAGGATTAGGCCATTTAGTGTACAACCACATTGGTGGAGGAAGGAGGCTAGGGTGAGTCTTGGCCTCTAACCCTTTCATAATTTCCTTATATACAAATGTATATAATTAAAAAAAAAATTATTTTATTTTAGTTATTGACCCCTCAAAAATAACTTACATTATTTTATCATGATATATATGATGTGAAATATTATAAATATTTATTTCTCATCATATATTCAATAAATATTATGACACTGACGTACTAATTTTCTTTTTAATTTAATTACACTTTATTGTGGTATTTTTTTTTAATATAAAGCATTACCCTCTCAAAATATATAAAAGAATGAGTATAATTAATTATTTTTGAAATTAATTTTATATGGTTAGCCTCTCAAAAAAATTTCTAGCTCCTCCCATGATTGGTTACTATTACAACAAGTTTGCCAATTTGCTCACGGTTGACGGGACTTCATATTGGAAAATAGTCGCATGTGCCCCGTTTTGCATGATCTTAGTGTGGGAGATTTGTTAGAAGATAGTTGAGCAATGGCTAGTTGTTAAAACAGTGTGTAGCTATGTGCAGCTATTGTTAAGTTATGGAGCTGGCCAAAACAATGCACAGCAACTTAAGTGAAATGATGTGTTTAAAAGAAGAATTAAGAGGACAAGTTACTCATGGTAAATGTTCTATATGACAAAGATAGAAGCTATTCTCACAGGATCAAGATCAGAGTCAACTATAATAGTAAAAGAAGAAAATGGCGGGAGAATTTGTTATCAGTTTGTTTGAAATGTTACAACTGTTATGGAATTTTTTAGAATCCTCTAGAATGCTTTTCAAGTATGGATGTCTATATATATGATTTTAGTGAACTTTTGTTAAGCAATTTTTTTTTTTTCATATTAACGAATTCAATCTTTCAGTTCATAGATTTCTTTATTCTTTTTTTTTTTGTGTTCATTTACTCTGTGTTACAAGTTTTGTGAATTAACTGCCATGACTGGTGTTCAAGAATATGGTACATATCAATGCCAGAAAGATTATCTTACCTTGCAGAACTCTGATTCTGCTAGCATGATTCTTGTAAACTCTCCATTAACTAGAGAGATTTACTTAATCTAGAGTAGATCGATGATGATTGCTTTTAAGGCTAAGGACAAATTGAATTTCATAACTGGAAAATGTGAGAAGCTAGATGAAGATTCTCCTGACTTCGAGAAGTAGATCAAGGTAAACAGTATGGTTATTTCATGGATTCTCAATTCAATCTCGAAAGAAATTGTTGAAGCCTTCATATATGCCACTTCTGCCAAAGAGCTCTAGGATGATCACAAGCAAAGGTTTGGGGAGAGTGGATGATCTGATGCAAAGGTTTGGGGAGAGTAATGGACCTCAGATCTATCAGATCAAGCGAGAAATTGGATCTTTTCAGCAAGGTAACCTATGAATTATAGTTTACTAAACAAAATTAAAGAAATTGTGGGATGAAATAGCATGTTTGAAACCCTTGCCCTTGTGTGCATGTGGTGCATCTAAGGAAATGAATGAAATCATTGATAATGAAAAATTAAAGCAATTCTTGATGGGACTAAATAATTCTTATGATCATGTGAGGAACCAAGCGTTACTCATGGATCATCTTCCATCTATTACCAAGGCTTACTCAATGACACTTAGTGTGGAGAAATAAAGAGAGATTAGTAGCTCAGTGACAGAAGTGCAAGAAAATTTTATGGCCATGATGGTTAAGAATCAAAGTTTCAAGAAAGAGAGTGTGAGCAAACCATAGTACGAGAAAAAAATGCTTGCAAGAAAAATGATAGGTACTGTGAACATTGCAAAGCTTCAGGTCATTTCAAGGAGTCTTGCTTCAAGTTAATAGGTTATCTAGATTGGTATAAGCCAAAGAAGGGCGCACAATATGCAAATATCACTATGCAACCTATTGATGATACTGTCAATATTGATGAACATTCTTTTTCTATCAAAAAGGAAGATCTCACTGCTGTAATTACAATAATGATTTAACAAGAATTGAGCAAGGTGATGAGAGGCAAAAATGTTAGGAGGCAGGACGTGTTGAGTACACTGGCTTTGCAGATAATGTCTTAAATAATGCATCAGTCTGTCCTGGTGTTTGTAGCAAGGCAAATTGGATAACAGGCAATAGGGCTACATTTCACATGTGTTCTGTTAAAACTCTTATTTTGATCCCAAACCTATATAGTCTATAACTCCAGTATTTTTACCAAATAGTACAGTTAAATTTATCAACTATGTTGGTAAAGTTCATTTACATCCAACTCCTACCCTACATTGTAACACCCTCACTGCAGCAATTCCGTACATTCTACTGTTCCGGTGACCGGTGTCGGTCCGAATAGCTAGAACGTCTGGAAAAATATTTAGACTAAAGTGAGGAGCCATAAATAACTCAAATATTAATAAGAAAATTTTAGAAAAAATTTTAGAAATAAAATACAACCAAGTTAAAATGAGCCGGTGCCCAAGCAATGGGTAACCTAGTGGGAAGTTACGGTTCTCGCAACTAGGAGCCCTAGACCCGGGAGAAAATTCATAAAATAATTTTTGGGACTCCAGAGAAGAGTTATTAGGGTTTTATGGCATTAGAATGCCAAGAAAATGCTTAGAAAAATTTTTCAATCGGTACAGACAATTTTAGTCTGTTAAACCAAACGGAGGGCATTTTGGTCATTTCATCTTCAGAGATGATTTTTTGCTGGCTTGTCTAGTTAAGTAAATAATTATTATGATCTAAAATATGAATAAATATTGCTAAAAATTAAATTGAAAATGAGTAGAGAAAAGAAGAAAAGAAAATGAAGGAAAATACCTAATTATGACATCATATGATGTCATTTAAATTTCCTCCACCAATCACAATTTATTAAACACATAAAAAAAGATAAAAGAGATCAAAACTTGACAAAAGTATTATGCTCCTTTCTTCCTCAACCAGCCGCACCACCATAGAAGAGTTCTTCTTCCATTTTTCAAGCTTCCATGCTTGAATTTTCACCCTTTCTCACCCTAAAAGCCCTAACCACCTTCACTAAAAATTACACCCACACCAAGGAGAAGTGTTTGGCTGCTAAGAAATTTAAAGAAAGTGAAAAAAATTCTAAAGTTTCAACAAGCCAAGAGAGTGGTTAAAGAGGTTAGTGCACTAACTATACCCTTTTTCTTTCCTAAGCATGAAAAACATGCTTGATTAAGTTGAAATGGCATGAGAAGAAAAGAAAACTTGGAATATGTTGAAGTTTCAATTAGTGGCAGCCTAGGAAGTAAATGAATTTGATGGTTTTGATGATTTTGTTTTAGTTAGTGAAGTTGATTAATGAAGTTTAAGGCATTAGAAATCAAATTGCATGGATGTATGATTGAGATTGAAATTATACATTAGGGTTTTAACCTAACTTAGTTTTTGTATTATTGCTTGAAATTTGATAATGTTGAGATGATTTAATGACCATTAGAAGTGCCAAATATATCAAATGAAGTTTGTGGAGTTGGGAGAATTGAATTTGGGAGTGTTGATTCTTATGCAGGAAATTCGGACGTTTGAGTCCAATGTATTGTTTGAGCTATAACTGGAGTTGTGTTGCTCCAATTGGTGTGAGGCCAATGTTAGTAGTATGCCCTAGAGCATATCATTTAGTATGTATCTTGTACATATTTTTATTAATAAAAGGCAATTCCACTTTTCCGTTTACATAATATATTTATGTGTAATAGAAAAGGTCCATTGATATTTTGTTAGAAATATTATTCTTAAGTTGTTAAGAATATGAGTGACAATATTTCTAGCACAAAGTATCATAAATAGGTTCACAATCGAGGATACTTCATAATAAGGACATGACTTATCCAGAAAGATTGTATTCATGTTTGTTCCCAAGTTATTTATATGAGATATAAATAAGATGGAATGGTGAGTCTCATGCCATATAACAAACATGATAGGCACTTATAAATGATAAGTAGGTCAACCGGTGACACTTATGACAAGCACATGGAGTTTACTCTTGTCAATGTTTTGTCATAAATCATATCAGTGCATATAATCTTTAGACCTGAGATAGCACAGTTATCTTGTATATAGGTAGTTTGAGTTTGATACTACTTTCATACTTGTACTGTGTATGGGTATATGGGCATGTGTTGGCTCCTGCTAGTTATATATGGAGGTAGGTGTTGATCAAGATGGAATCTGTTCCTCTAAGTAAATAGAGTTAAAATCCTATGTTCATTTAATTGTTCTTGATGTTTCAAGTTCCTGGCCAGACAGATAGATTTATTCGTAAAAGAGTTTACGATGAGAAAATCTTTTAATCAAGAACTGGAATTAAAAGAGAACATAATATTCATAGCAAATGGAGTTTGACATAAACCATGACTCACTTGAGTTGGGATTTTGTAACAGAGAGATTCTAGTGCATGGTAACATATGATTATAGGTTCATTTAAGGTAAACCTTATTACTAATTGGGTGGCCATGGCATGCTATGCTAGGTGTTAACCATGGTCTATGAGGTTCATAAAATGATTTAGAGAAATCATTTATGGTAAGAAAGAGTTCTGATGATATTAAGAGTTGATATCATGTCTCATTGCCAATTAGTGATGAGCCTAGTAAGTCACACACATACACAAGTTATCACCTATTTAAATATGATTTAATTAATTAATTAAAGAGTTTAATTGATTAATTAAATAGATTTGGTTTGCAATTAAATTGCAAAGTCCCTAGCATGACTTGAAACTAAATCTAGATTATTGGATGTGTAGTATAAATTAAATTTATATTTAAAGTGTTTAAATATGAATTTAATTGATGAGAAATTAATTAATAGAGATTAATTAATTAATTTATATTTGATATAAATTAATTAGAAGAAGAAAATAATTATTTTGGGTTAAGAACTCAAAATTAAGACACAGGGGCATTTTGGTCATTTCACAGTGTGACACGTGGCACCATGAGATGGTGACACATGGCATAACACATAAGCTTTCCAAATGTTTTTTAATCATGTAAGATGATTAAAATCAAGATTAAATATAGGTTTGACACTTGGCACAATGTGATTGGGTCACTTAAACCTAGAGCTAATCAAAAGGTGACATGTGGCTAGGGTTTAATGTGTTAACCTAGCTATTTAAGTGTGGTTATGAAAAGAAAAACAACCAGCAGCCTCTCCTCTCATTTGTCACGCCATTTTGAGCCTCTCCAGCTATTCCTCTTCTTCTCTCATCAATTCAAAGAGATTAGCCATCAATCTCTTGAATTAAGAACACTAGGAATTGTTTCTAGCGTCCTGTTTACATCTTTAATCTCTTAAAAGGCAGAACTTAATTTTCTAATTAATAGAAAAAGCTTTAGAAGCTATTCAAGGGCTGCCATAGGTGTTCTTGGTGTGGACAAGCTAGAGGGACAACATCTGGTGTCCTGAAGACGAATCTCAAAGGCGCAGACACGCTGCAGTGCATCAAGAGGTTAGTGTAATCGTTCTTGATTTAATCTAGGGTTCTAAAATTAATCTGATTAATTTTAAAATCTTAAATGGCAAATACAGATCCAAAAACATATTAAAAGAGTTTTAATATGTTGTTTATCATTGAAATCAAATAGATAAAAATAAATCTTGCATGATGCATGTGACCCTAGGTGAAAATTTTTGAATTCAATGGTATAAACTTGTGTTTTTCACGCTTCCGTTCCTTCAGCCAATTGGAGATGAAACCTAGGACAAAATACCACATTTTCATGAATTCTATCCAAATCTTGACCAATTTGCTATCTCAATCCGGAAATCTAAACACTGAACCCAGAAAATTGACTAAATGAACAGTTTGGCCATAACTTCCTCTAGACAGGTCCAAATGACTTGATTTTTGTGTCATTGGAAAGATTAGACATAGGACTACAACTTTCATTAAGAACACCAAGCCTAGAAATGCCTCTAACCAAATGAAATTACTGGCCCAAATGAGGTCACCAAACTGACCAAAATCATTCTGCCCAGAATTTCCTGGACTAAAGCTCACCCGACTAGTTTTGGCAAAATGGTCATAACTTGGTCTAAAAAAATCCAAATGTAATGAAACCAATGAAAAAGTTTTATAAGACATAATGGCACAACTTTGGTAAAGAAACCCTACCCAGAAAACCAAATCAAGTTGACCTAAAAATTACCCTAATCCGTGTGACCAACATGATGTCCCTGGAAAATGACTAAATGAACAGTATTTGTTCAAATGGTCATAACTCGGCGTAGGAAAGTTCAATTGATCTGAAATTTTACCAGCAGAAAGCTGAGACATAGCCCTACAACTTTAATGAAGAACACAAATCCAAATTCTAACCATAACCTAGTTAAATTTCCAACCAAACTTAGGTCACCAAATCTGGCAGAACCAAATTGCCCAGAAATTTTAGGTACAGGTCAATCTGGCCAGTTATGCTAAAATGACTATAACTTGAGTTACAAAACTCCAAATGGAGTGATTCAAAAAATGAAATGTAACTAGACACAATAAGGAACAACTTTCATGCAGACAATTTTATCAAATTCCTACTGTACAAATGACCAATGGAACAGTAAACTTAGTGCTTAAAATCTGAAAATTGTGAATAACTAACACTAAGCTTTGAAATGGTATTGGCAACCAATACCAACAACTTTAGAATGCAAAATGTGGTATCTTGGTGAACTTAGGTTCAATAAATTTATTATGTATTAACAAGTCAACAATTTGAGTGAATAGTAATGTGAATAGTAATACAAAGACACAAAGTGTAAGAACTAAATTGGTAGAGGAAATTAAGGCATGAAATTTGAAATCCATGAAATGTTCATGGATTACTTGGAATAGGTAATTGAGATTTATATTCCCAACACCAATGGAGTTCATAATATATTAGCAATATAACTTGAAGTATGAAATGTAATTTACATGATAGATTGTTGAATGTATAAATGAGATAAAAGTGCCATTTGAGATTTAAGTTCCCATCAAGAAAGAAAGGAAAAATATTTTGAATACAATGGTACATGTGAACCATTGTTTAGAATTGTGATCAATATGAATAACATAATGAATGAATAAATGAATCATATTAATGTATGAATGAGACATTAGTTCTCATTATTGTAGAAAGGAAAAGTACTTTGAGTACAATGGTATAAAAGGATAATTGATGTGAATTGTGATCATATAAATGATCAAATGAATGTATAAATTATAATTGAAATTTATCATGAAATAATGAAGTCATAAAACATAATATATTAATATTTAATGATATTATGTGCCCTTGTATTGCCTAGACATGTGTGTCAGATTGGATAGTTTGGCATGCCAATAGGGTATTGTTATAGCAGTATTGCAAAAGGCTTTATGCCTGTATTCATGGCTTCATGCCCGTATTCATGGCTTCATGCCCGTATGTGTGTCAGATTGGATAGTTTGGCATGCCAATAGGGTATTGTTATAGCAGTATTGCAAAAGGCTTTATGCCTGTATTCATGGCTTCATGCCCGTATTCATGGCTTCATGCCCGTACTGATGGCTTTATACCCACACTCATGGCTTTTATGGCCGATTATGTGATATCATGGCTTTTTAGCCAAACTGACTGCATGCGTGGTTGACGTTTTGCATCCCATGGTATAACGGCCGGAGGCATCGCGGTGTCCAGTGCCAACGACCCGTTATCCAGTTTAGTCAGCCTGTCATAGGTTACTTGAGCAGTCTAATTTATTAAAATAAGTTATGAATATTAGCAATTAAAAATGCTAGAAAGTAAATAAATAAGAAGAAGTTCTTAAATAAATTAGATTAGCTCCAAAAATTTATTCCTTAGAATGATCTGAAGTAAATTAAACTAGTTCTAAAAATTTTAAATATTACGAAATGATTGTAAAAAACTTAGAAAATATCAAGGAAGTGATAAAAAGACTAGTAGAAGAATTATAACTTAAATAACATTACAAATGTGACTTTCATAAGAATATAAGTATAAGTATAAATTTTAGATTTAATCGTACATTAGATAAATGATTATTGTAAACTTATGACAAAAGAGATTCTAGAGAGCAACATAAATGATGAAAGACATAATGTATGGCAAATTTAATATGAACCCAGTAAAATTCTTGAATATAGAAAAAATGCTCCAATTATTTTTATTTGTATACATTATTTCTTGTTTTATTATTGCACAACTAAGCAGCAATGCTTAGCGCGATAGATTTGTTTCCTCGCGCAGGCACTGAAGTTAAAGCCCAGCAAATACTACACAGAGATTTTGGAGTTTTGATTTGCAGAGTGTTCAAGTTGCAGAGTGTTCAAGGTTGTCCCCTCCTCAGCAATGCATGTAGATAGGGCCCATATAGATTATATTATGTATTTTGTACATTATAATTAGTTATTATTTGTAATGTAAACTATGAATTGCATGTTGCAATATAGATTATGAAACTGTAATTAATTTGTAGATCATGTAAATTATGAATTTATGTAATCAGTCTGTAAATCATGTAAATTAATGAAACTTGAGAACTTATATATATAAATTGTGCATGAATGGAAATGCATGGAAATGAATATGAAATTGAGATATATGAATGAGATGTGAATAATGAGAATAATTGATGAGATTTTTATTGTAAAATATTATTGAAATTTTCGAACAGGTGAATAGTAAAACACGTCAAACGATAATAAAATAGGGGAAACTCCATTAGTTTCTCCGTCAAAAAATAATCGATATTAAATATAACGAGAACAAAATTTTTAAAGAAATATAGTAAGATAAGTTAGGGTGCTTCGGCACCGAATGTAGCACGCCTTGCTCGGTTACACTGTAGTCAGGTGAGGGATGTTACATTTATTGGTATCAGAGCGCGGTTTAGGCGTTTCTGGACCTAGATAGATTGCATATCATGTTTTGCATTCATAAGAGTCAAGGTGACACTATTTTAGATCTGTATTTTCCGTTTATTTTAGGTTAAGGTATGGAATGAGAGAGTGAAGAGACAATGAGATAGTGAATGGAGATGAGAAGGAGACTGTATTTAAGATGAAAAAGGATTAGTACAGAACTGTTTGAGGATAGCATTGAGACTAAGGAGAAAGTGAAGTATGATAACACAGAAAGGTGTAAACGTAAGGTGGTAGCTGTTCGTCGATTACTTATGTCAGGTAAATTTCGAGGACAAAATTTTTGTTAGAGGTGAAGAATTATAACACCCTCACTGCAGCAATTCCGTACATTCTACTGTTCCGGTGACCGATGTCGGTCCGGATAGCTAGAACATCTGGAAAAATATTTAGACTAAAGTGAAGAACCATAAATAACTCAAATATTAATAAGAATATTTTAGGAAAAATTTTAGAAATAAAATACAACCAAGTTAAAATGAGCCGGTGCCCTAGCGATGGGTAACCCAATGGGAAGTTGCGGTTCTCACAACTAGGAGCCCTAGACCAGGGAGAAAATTCATAAAATAATTTTTGGGACTCTAGAGAAGAGTTATTGAGGGTTCTATGGCATTAAAATGATAAGAAAATGCTTAAACTTAGTGCTTAAAATATGAAAATTGTGAATAACTAACACTAAGCTTTGAAATGGTATTGGCAACCAATACCAACAACTTTAGAATGCAAAATATGGTATCTTGGTGAACTTAGGTTCAATAAATTTATTATGTATTAAAAAGTCAATAATTTGAGTGAATAGTAATGTGAATAGCAATACAAAGACACAAAGTGTAAGAACTAATTTGGTAGAGGAAATTAAGGCATGAAATTTAGAATCCATGAAATGTTCATGGATTACTTGGAATAGATAATTGAGATTTATACTCCCAACACTAATGGAGTTCATAATATATTAGCAATACAACTTGAAGTATGAAATGTAATTTACATGAATTGATTATTGAATGTATAAATGAGGTAAAAGTGCCATTTGGGATTTAAGTTCCCATCAAGAAAGAAAGGAAAAATGTTTTGAATACAATGGTACATGTGAACCATTGTTTAGAATTGTGATCAATATGAATAACATAATGAATGAATAAATGAATCATATTAATGTATGAATGAGACATTTATTCTCATTATTATAGAAAAGAAAAGTACTTTGAGTAAAATGGTATAAAATGATAATTGATGTGAATTGTTATCATATAAATGATCAAATGAATATATAAATTATAATTGAAATTTATCATGAAATAATGAAGTTATAAAACACAATTTATTAATATTTAATGATATTATGTGCCCTTATATTGCATAAACATGTGTGTCAGATTGGATAGTTTGGCATGCCAATAAGGTATTGTTATAGCAGTACTGCGAAAGGCTTTATGCCTGTATTCATGGCTTTATGCCCGTACTGATGGCTTTATACCCGCACTCATGGCTTTAATGCCCAATTATGTATTATCATGGCTTTTTAGCCAAACTGACTGCATACGTGGTTTACGTTCTGCGTCCTATGGTACAGACAATTTTATTTATATTTTAGACAATTTTAGTCATTGAGGGGATTTTGGTCATTTCGTCTTCATAGATGATTTTTTGCCGACTTTTCCAGTTAATTAAATAATTATTATGATCTAAAATATGAATAAATATTGCTAAAAATTAAATTGAAAATGAGTAGAGAAAAGAAGAAAAGAAAATGAAGGAAAATACCTAATTATGACATCATATGATGTCATTTAATTTTCCTCCACTAATCATAATTTATTAAACACATAAAAAGAGATAAAAGAGACCAAAACTTGACAAAAGCAATCTGCTCCTTTCTTCAACAACCAGCCGCACCACCATGGAAGAGTTCTTCTTCCATTTTTCAAGCTTCCATGCTTGAATTCTCACCCTTTCTCACCCTAAAAGCCCTAACCACCTTCACTAAAAACTACACCCACACCAAGGAGAAGTGTTTGGCTACCAAGAAATTTGAAGAAAGTGAAAAAAATTCTAAAGTTTCAACAAGCCAAGAGAATGGTTAACGAGGTTAGTGCACTAACTATACCCTTTTTCTTTCCTAAGCATGAAAAGCATGCTTGATTAAGTTGAAATGGCATGAGAAGAAAAGAAAACTTGAAATATGTTGAAGTTTCAATTAGTGGCAGCCTAGGAAGTAAATGAATTTGATGGTTTTGATGATTTTTGTTTTAGTTCGTGAAGTTGATTAATGAAGTTTAAGGCATTAGAAATCAAATTGCATGGATGTATGATTGAGATTGAAATTATAAGTTAGGGTTTTGACCTAACTTAGTTTTTTTATTATTGCTTGGAATTTGATGATGTTGAGATGATTTGATGACCATTAGAAGTGCCAAATATATCAAATGAAGTTTGTGGAGTTGGGAGAATTGAATTTGGGAGTGTTGATTCTTATGTAGGAAATTCGGACCTTTGAGTCTAATGTATTTTTTGAGCTATAACTGGAGTTGTGTTCCTCCAATTGGTGTGAGGCCAATTGGAGATGAAACCTAGGACAAAACACCCCATTTTTCATGAAGAAACCATGCCCAAATTCTATCCAAATCTTGACCAATTTACTGTCTCAATCCAGAAATCCAAACACTGAACCCAGAAAATTAACCAAATGAACAGTGGCTATAACTTCCTCTAGACAGGTCCAAATGACCTGATTTTTGTGTCATTGGAAAGATTAGACATAGGACTACAACTTTCATTAAGAACACCAAGCCCATAAATACCTCTAACCAAATGATATTGCTAGCCCAAGTGAGGTAACCAAACTGACCAAAACCATTCTGCCCAGAATTTCCTGGACTAAAGCTCACCCAACCAGTTTTGGCAAAATGGTCATAACTTAGTCTACAAAAATCCAAATGCAATGAAACCAATGGAAAAAGTTTTATAAGACATAATGGCACAACTTTGGTGAAGAAACCCTACCCAGAAAACCAAACCAAGTTGACCTAAAAATTACCCTAATCCGGGTGACCAACATACTATCCTTGGAAAATGACTAAATGAATAGTATTGGTTAAAATGGTCATAACTCACTGTAGGGAAGTTCAATTGATCTAAAATTTTACCAGCAAAAAGCTGATACATAGCCCTACAACTTTTATGAAGAGCACAAATCCAAATTCTGATAATAACCTAGTCAAATTACCAACCAAACTTAGGTCACTAAATCTGGCAAAACCAAATTGCCCAGAAATTCTGGGTACAGGTCAATCCAGCCTATTATGGTAAAATGACCATAACTTGAGCTACAAAACTCCAAATGAAGTGATTCAAAAAATGAAATGTAACTAGACACAATAAAGAACAACTTTCTTGAAGACAGTTTTATCAAATTCCTACTGTACAAATGACCAATGGAACAGTAAACTTGGTGCTTGAAATCTGAAAATTGTGAATAACTAACACTAAGCTTTGAAATGGTATTGGCAACCAACACCAACAACTTTAGAATGCAGAATATGGTATCTTGGTGAACTTAGGTTCAATAAATTTATTATGTATTAAAATTTTAACAATTTGAGTGAATAGTAATGTGAATAGTAATACAAAGACACAAAGTGTAAGAACTAAATTGGTAGAGGAAATTAAAGCATGAAATTTGGAATCCATGAAATATTCATGGATTACTTGGAATAGGTAATTGAGATTTATACTCCCAACACCAATGGAGTTCATAATATATTAGCAATACAACTTGAAGCATGAAATGTAATTTACATGAATAGATTGTTGAATGTATAAATGAGATAAATGTGCCATTTGGGATTTAAGTTCCCATCAAGAAAGAAAGGAAAAATGTTTTGAATACAATGGTACATGTGAACCATTGTTTAGAATTGTGATCAATATGAATAACATAATGAATGAATAAATGAATCATATTAATGTATGAATGAGACATTAGTTCTTATTATTGTAGAAAAGAAAAGTACTTTGAGTACAATGGTATAAAAGGATAATTGATGTGAATTGTGATCATATAAATGATCAAATGAATGTATAAATTATAATTGAAATTTATCATGAAATAATGAAGTCATAAAACACAATATATTAATATTTAATGATACTATGTGCTCTTGTATTGCCTAGACATGTGTTTCAGATTGGATAGTTTGGCATGCTAATAGGGTATTGTTATAGCAGTACTGCGAAAGGCTTTATGCCTATATTTATGCCTTTATGCCCGTACTGATGGCTTTATGCCCGCACTCATGGCTTTTATGCCCGATTATGTGATATCATGGCTTTTTAGCTAAACTGACTGCATACTTGGTTTACGTTCTGCGTCTCATGGTATGACGGCCCGAGGCACCATTGTGTCCAGTGCCAACGACCCGTTATCTAGTTTAGTCAGTCTGTCGTAGGTTACTTGGGAAGTCTAATTTATTAAAATAAGTTATAAATATTAGCAATTAAAAATGTTAAAAAGTAAATAAATGAGAAGAAGTTCTGAAATAAATTAGATTAGCTCCAAAAATTTGTTCCTTAGAGTGATCTGAAGTAAATTAAACTAGTTCTAAAAATTTTAAATATTATGAAATTATTGTAAACAACTTAGAAAGTATCAAGAAAGTGATAAAAAAAGACTAGTAGAAGAATTATAACTTAAATAACATTACAAATGTGACTTTCATAAGAATATAAGTATAAGTATAAATTTTAGATTTAACCGTACATTATATAAATGATTATTGTAAACTTATGACAAAAAAGATTCTAAAGAGCAATATAACTGACGAAAGATATAATGTATGGCAAATTTTATATGAACCCAGTAAAATTCTTGAGTATAGAAAATATGCTCCAATTATTTTTATTTGTATACATTATTTCTTGTTATATTATTGCACCACTAAGCCGCAACGCTTAGCGCGATGGATTTGTTTCCTCGCCAAGTACTGAAGTTAAAGCCCAGCGAATACTACACAGAGATTTTGGAGTTTTGATCTGCGGAGTGTTCAAGGTTGTCATCTCCTCAGCAATGCATGTAGATAGGGCCCATATATATCATATTATGTATTTTGTACATTATTATTAGTTATTATTTGTAATGTAAACTATGAATTGTATGTTGAAATATAGATTATGGAACTGTAATTAATTTGTAGATCATGTAAATTATAAATTTATGTAATCAGTCTGTAAATCATGTAAATTAATGAAACTTAAGAACTTATATATATAAATTGTGCATGAATGGAAATGCATGGAAATGAATATGAAATTGAGATATATGAATGAGATGTGAATAATAAGAATAATTGATGAGATTTTTATTGTAAAACATTATTGAAATTTTCAAATAGGTAAATAGTAAAACACGTCAAACGATAATAAAATAGGGGAAACTCCGTTAGTTTCTCTGTTGAAAAATAATCAATATTAAATATAATGAGAACAAAATTTTTAAAGAAATAAAGTAAGATAAGTTAGGGTGCTCCGGTATCGAATGTAGCATTACTTACTCGGCTACACTATAGTCGGGTGAGGGGTGTTACATTTATAATATCCTATATATTCTTGGTTTTAAGCATAATCTCTTATCTGTCTCTCAACTAGTTAAAGATTCTCATATCTCTATTACCTTTTCTTCTAATCATTGTCTTCTGCAAAACCTTGGACTAAAAGGTTGATTGCTAAGGGACAGTTGGAAAGAGGATTATATAGACTTAGTTCTAGTTCATTTTTTATATTGAATCTGAAGAATAAACATGTATTGTTATTTATAAACACTTCTCTTTCAGATTCCAATCTTTTTAATGTTGTTGATTCTGTACATACTAATAAAATCAGTTCATCTTTGTGGCATTCAAGATTCGGTCTTGCTTTTGTATTGAAACTCAAACACATACCACACATTTAATATAGATAACCTAGTACTGCATTTGAAATTTGTCCCTTGGCAAAACAACACAGGTTATCTTTTCCCAAAAGTACTATTTCTAGTCCTGCAATTTTTCATCTCATACACCAAGACATATGGGGCCCTTATTCTCTTCACACTTTTACTAGGGCTTCCTATTTTCTAACTATAGTAGATGACTTTTGTAATGGCCCGGCCCACTAGTGATATTGTCCGCTCTGGGCCGAAGCCCTCACGGTTTTAAAACGCATCATTAGAGGTTATGAACCACCAACTTATAAACACGGCATCTCTCCCGTGTTTTGCCGATGTGGGATTTGCCTAGGGTGTTACAATCCACCCCCCTTATGGGACTCAGCGTCCTCGCTGAGGTTTGCCCCACCATCGCTCAAGGTTGCACTCGGAGCGGCTCTGATACCACAAATGTAATGGCCCGGTCCACTAGTGATATTGTCCGCTCTAGGCCGAAGCCCTCACAGTTTTAAAATGCGTCACTAGGAGTTACGAACCTCCAACTTATAAATCCAGCATCTCTCCCGTGTTTTGCCGATGTGGGATTTGCCTAGGGTGTTACAATCCACCCCCCTTATGGGACTCAGCGTCCACGCTGAGATTTGCCCCACCATCGCTCAAGTTTGCACGTGGAGCGGCTTTGATACCACAAATGTAATGGCCTGGCCCACTAGTGATATTGTCCGCTCTGGGCCAAAGCCCTCACGGTTTTAAAACGCGTCACTAGAGGTTACGAACCACCAACTTATAAAGTCAGCATCTCTCCCGTGTTTTGCCGATGTGGGATTTGCCTAGGGTGTTACAACTTTAGCAGGACTACGTAGACTTATTTGCTCTAAAATAAATTTCAAGTGTTTCATACCATTTTTGTATCTCTTAAAATGATCCACAATCACTTCCAAGCTACTGTTAAGTATGTAAGAACTGACAATGGGTCAAAAAATTACCACATTATTTCAAAACCATGGTATTACACATCAAAAATCCACCACCTACACCCCTCAACAAAATGGATAAGTGGAAAGGAAGCATAAACATCTCCTTCAAGTTACTAGGGCGCTTATGTTCTAGTCTGGTTTACCTTCAAATTTCTGGGGAGAATCAATTTTACATGCCATATATCTCATTAATAGGCTTCCAACTTCAGTCCTAGGTTGGAAATCTCCCTATGAGTTGTTACACAACAAACTCCCTGATTATACTTCCCTAAGAAACTTTGGCTCTCTTTGTTTTGCAACTAATGTCAAGCCATACAAAATTAAGTTTGACACAAGAGTACTTAAAGTGTTTTTCTAGGATTTGCATCTGGTCACAAAGGTTAAAAGTTATATGATCTAGAAACCAAATCTGCTTATGTCTCTAGATATGTTATTTTTCATGAAACAAATTTTCCATTCTTGAATGAAACAAAATTTCAATTCTTACAACATCCCTCCCATCCACCTATTGCTACCTTTCCTTTACCTATACTAAATGACATTTCCCAATACACATCTGCTCCATCTAATCCTCCACCCCCAACTGATTCAAGTTTGCCTCCATCTGTAATTTCCCCTACTACTTCTCTCCCAATGGTCAGAAGAAGTTCCAAAACTATTAATAAGCCTTCCTGGCTTAATGACTTTGTGGCAAATGTGTAGGTCATTAATTCTCTTCCAACTACTTCTTATGGCACTCATAGTCCAGAGATGTCCATAGGTAATTTTCCTATCTAATATTCCTCTTCTGATATTTTTTTAACTCATCTCATGTGAAGTTTATATCCTCAATCTCTATGGTTCATGAACCTAGTTCCTATGAACAAGTTAAAAATGATGCAAAATGGGTAGCAATAATGCAGTTTGAGTTAGACGCACTGGAAAAGAATCATACTTGGGATTTAGTTCCCTTTCCTACTTATGAAAAACCCATAGCCTCCAAATGAGTGCACAGAATCAAGCATAAGCCAAATGGCTCAGCTAACAGATTCAAAGCTTCATTGGTTGCTAAAGGGTTCAACTAATTAGAGGGCATTGATTACACAAAAAGCTTCTCTCCAGTAGCTAAATTGGTTACTGTGAGGCTACTTCTATTTGTTGCCTCTACCAAAAATTGGCCTATACACCTACTGGATATCAATAATGCCTATTTACATAGCTTCTTTGATGAGGAACTTTACATGTTACCTATCATGACCCGATTTCTGGATAGAACTGGCACTAGGACCTGGGCCGGTATAAAGCCCTTGAGGCCCGTAGTAAGCCTACTATTCTCAAACCCATAACCAGCAAATAAAATAAAATAAAATATTATATTTTTATTTGGACCAACCCAACCCGATAACCATTATGTATAAACTATTTAATATCACAAAATTTTTTTATTAATTAATACCATAAGTACATAAGCCAATGTCACAGTGGAGTTCTAATTATTAAGCAAATAAATAAATAGACACAAGAAACTATTAAACTAACAAGGACAACATGCGGAGGAAAATGCAGGTTGGACTCAAAGAAATAAACTCGCTCCTCCTGCAACTTGGGAAAAATATTTAAATAGGAATGAGCGTTCAACTCAGAGAATTTAGATATTGATTATAAGTGCAATTTCTATAACTATCTAAAACTAGTGCAATCCTATCATGAAATGCACATCCATTACATATAACAATTAATTCACCCCATATTCGCATGAAAGTTAATTTGGAGCTACTCACATACCTAGTGTATCACATCAATATGTATATATGGGAGCTGTGTGACACCCCTCACCCATCTACAGTGTAGCCGAACAAGGCATGTCACACTCGGTGCTGGAGCACCCTATCTTATCTTACTTTATTCCTTTAATAAAATGTTCTTGTTATATTTTAAAATAAACTATAGTCTAAAGGAGAAACTAATGGAGTTTCCCCTATTATATTACTGTTTGGCGTATTTCACTACTCACCTGCTTGAAATTTTTAATAATATTTTACAATAAAAATCTCATATATGCTCATCATAATCATTTCACATTCAATTCTTGCAACTCATTTCCATGCTCAATTCATATATCAAAATTCTCAAATTTCCATTATTTACATAATTTACAAACTAATTACATAAATTCACAATTTACATGATATACAAATTAATTACAATTCCATAATTTACATTTCAATATAATAGCTAATTATAATGCACAAAATACATAATATGACTTTTGTGAGCTCTATCTACATGCATTGCTGAGGAGGTGACAACCTTGAACACTTCTGACACTTCTGCAGATTCAGACTCTAAAAATCCCAGTTTAATGTCCACTGGGTTTTAGCTTCATACCTGTGCAAAGGAAACAATCCATCAAGCTAAGCATTTCTGCTTAGTGGTGCGATAATATAACAAGAAAATAATACATAAAAATAAAGAAAGAAATGAAGCATCATTTAGATACTAAGGAATTTAATTTAATTTAATATGATATTTCTAGTATTAACTATCTTTTATTCTAATTTGTTCCTTTTTGGAAGCGCTTAGTTTTTAAATTCATAGTAATAATATATAAAATACAAAATTAATAAAAATACTAAATTTATATTCATATGGTTATAGAAATTACATTTGTAGTATTTATTTAAGTTATACTTATTTTTGCTAATCTTTTATCACTTTACTTAAAAAATTTTATGTGGTTTGGATCATTTCATAATAACTAATATTCTTAATTCTAACTAATTCTTATCAAGTCTTTCTAACTCATTTATTTAATTTCTAATATTTTTAATTTTTAATATTCTTAATGTATTTCACTGCCCAAGTAACCTGTGACAGGCTGACTAAACTGGATAAGCGGGTCACTGGGTATTGGACACCGTGGTATCTCGAAATGTCATACCATGGGATGTGAAATACGGAATGTCAACCACGTATGCAATCAATATGGCTAAAAAGCCATGGTAACAAATAATCAGGCATACAAGCTATGAATACGGACATAAAGCAATAAATACAGGCATAAAGCCTTACACAGTACTGCTCAAATAATAACCTATTTGCATGCCAATCTATCCAATCTAACACACGTGTCTAGGCAATACATGGACACATTAGTACCATTTAATGTTAATATATTTTATTATTTCATTATAATTTCCAATTATAATTTTTATTATTTTAATTCTGTTCCTAATAAAAGCATAAATTTCTAAATCACAATTCTACATAGCTTATATATTCATCATAATTTATATATTCATTATTTCATCCATATTGATCATAATTCACAACAATGATTCTCATGTATCATTGTGCTCAAAACATTCTTCCTTTCTCCAATAATGAGAACTAACATCCCATTTATACATTCATATAATCCATTTAATCATCACAATATTTATGTAGATTATAATTCATATTCCAAGTAATCTATGAACCATTCATAAATTTCAGATTAACTTAAATTTTCCTACTTACTTATTTACTTTGAAGTAGTATAACTCTAGTTATAGTCGATTGATTAATGATTGCCCCATTCTCACATTTATATTCTCACATTTATGTGATTCATTCATTCACTACAATATTTATATAAATTACCATTCATAATTCAAAAAATATTTTGCTTACTAAGTATTTATAATTCACCTTATTTTCTCTCATGTACCACTTATTGGGTAGGATGTTATTATTATTGTTCTAATTACAATGAAACATAAATTCTCATGATGACTTCATCTCATTTATACATTTGACGATCTACTTATATTAATTACAATTTCACATTTCGAGCTGAATTGCTAATGTATTATGAATTCTATTTGTAATGAGCATATAAGCTCTATCTATTCCTTATGATTTTATATTTCAAATAATTCATGAACATTTCATGGATTTCAAATTTTTTGCCTTAATTTCCTTCTAAAAATTTGGCCAAGATGCATAGTCCATTGACCATACTTCCTTCATAGAAGTTGTTGCTTTATGTGTTAATTTAAATCTTTTCTTTTACATCATTCACCTTAAAATCGTATAATTCTAAACATAATTAATTGATTAATGACCCTAGACAGTCTATAAATTTTAGAAATTTCTATCTTCTTTGTTATACAATTCCAAGCACTTAGGCTCAGAATTGATTAAGGGTTCTTATAATAAAGTTCTAGTTCTTCATCTTAGTTATTTATATTATTTTGAATTATGTCAATTAAAGTTTTAAAACTCCAGTTATGGTCAAATAATCATAACTGGTTCATTGTCTCCTTCTAATTCCAGAACCAGACAGATTCTAAAATCCTAACTTGGTCCAATCATTTGGACATGTTACAGTTACATGTTAGCCTAAGGTTCTTCATATGAATTATTCTCCTAGGTTTTAAAGTCATTCAAATTCAAAAATTATAAGTTACTAATCACATCTGATATTTAATATTTATAATGGCTTTTCTAGTTTATTATACTATTTCACATAATTTAGTGATTACAATTCATGTTACTATTCATACAAAAATGTTGACTTTTTCATACATAATAGATATGTAAGTCCTAATCACACTATAATACCACATTTTAGGTTCTAAATTTGTTGACATTAGTTGCCAATTACAATTTAAAGTTCCCTAGATGTATTTCTAAATTTTTAGTTTTGTTCACCTAAGTTTACTATTCCATTGGACTAATCTACAGTGGGTTTTTTGCTAACATTTCTTTACTAAAGTTGTTTCTTAATGTGTCTTCTTTAATTCCCTTTTTGAATCACTCCATTTGGAATTTTTTAGCTCAAGTTATGACCAAATTACCATAACTGGCCAGATTGGTCTATTCCCAGAATTTCTGGGCAGTTTTGGCTTTTAGCAGTTTTGGTATCCTAAGTTTGGCTAGCAATTTGAATTAGTTATGGTCAAAATTTGGGTTTCTGTTCCCCATGAAAGTTGTTCTACATTGTCTAAGCTTTCCATGGGTTCAAGAATCAAGTCATTTGGACCTCTCTACACAAAGTTATGGCCATTTGAACAAACACTGTTCATTTGGTCATTTTCCAAGTCCAGATTTTGGTTACCCGGATTTAGGCAAATTTTAGGTCATTCTAAGTTAGTTTTCTGGGCAGGATCTCTTCATGAAAAATGTGACAAATTATCTTAGGTTTCATCTTCAATTAGCCTCATACCAATTAGAGTGACACAACTCTACTTATGGCCTAAAAACCACACTGGACTCAAGGTCCAGAAAATACTGCATAAACACAATACTCCTAATACCACCATTCCATGCTACTACCAACCTCAAATCACATTCAAAGCACTTCATATAGCCCATAATTGATCTCAAAATCATCAATTAATCAACATATCATAAAATCCCCAATTTTAATATCAAACCCTAACTTATAGATTTTTCAATTTCAAGTAACATATGCCAACTAACATCTAACTTAATATACGCATCAATTAACATTAATATACAAGTTTAATTGTAACTAAACCATCAAAACCCTAACTCTCTTATGGCTACCAAAAATTTATCTTTCAATTCTTCATCATATTCTTTCAATTCCATAAGATTTCAACTTAGTTTAGCATACTTACAACACTCATAGAAGAAAGAAGACTTAGATAGTGCACTAACCTTGTGAGCAGAATTTTCTCAAGCTTTAAACTTTAGTTTCTCTTCAATTCTTGGTAGCGAAACACTTCTACAAAGTGTGGGTGTAATTTTTAGTGAAGGGACCTAAGGGTTTTGGGGTAAGAATAGAGGGAAATTTAAGCTAGAAGGGAAGAAGAAATGGAGGAGTTCATGGCCATGGTGGTTTGGCCAACATGAAGGAAATAAAGATGATGATTTTTTTGTTCTTTAATTAGTATTTATCTTCTTCATTTATGTGTGTCAACTTTTAATTAGTCCAAATTTTTAATTAGATTACCCCTATGTCATGCTTATGTAATAAATAATATTTGAATTTTATTTCTTTTATTTTCTTTCTTTTACTTATTTTTAATTAAATTTTTAGCAATCTTTATTCATATTTTAGGACATGGATCTCACTTACTAAAATGGACAAGTTGGTCAAAAATCATCTCTGAATATGAAATGACCAAAATGCGCTTCGTTTTGCTTATTGAGCTAAAATTGTCTGTACCGATTTATAAAATTTTCGCAGCATTTTCTTAATATTCTATTGTCATCTAAACCTCAATAATTCTTCACTGGAGTCCTAAAAATTATTTCACAGGGTTTCCCACTAGTCTAAGGTTGCTAACTGTCTTCACAATCGCTTCTCGTTAGGTCACCCATCGTTGGAGCTCTGGCTCGTTTAACCTTAGTGCATTTCATTGCTTAAATTTTTTCTTAATTTTTCTTGTTATTATTTGAGTTATTTGTAACTCCTTACTCTAGTTTAAATATAGTTCTAGACATTCTGGCTATTCGGACAAACATTAGTTACCAGAACAGTAGAACGTACGGACTATCTAAAGTGAGGATGTCACAAGCTGATCCCCTATACAGTTCTCTTAATCCAACACCTGCCAGCGAGATCAACTCAAGCTAAACTTTTACTTAATAATCCAAGTGCAGGGTCAATGAGATCAACTCAAAGACGTACTCACCCCGACTTATCCATATATAAGGATCGGGTCCCAACGAGTTAAGCTCTAACTATGACTACCAGTCCTACCCATATCTATATCCACACCATACTTATGTCAACTCACACACAGAGCTCCAAATTATCCTTAGGGCGACAATCACAAATAAATAACAATAATTAAATATGTAGCCACCAAAATGCCCCTAGTATATTAACAATACATGTGCATAATTAAATATTTATAAAATGCATGAGCATGCCAAATATATATAATTAATATTGAAATTGCAAAAATAATCAATATCTAACTCACAGATTAGTCGACCCGATTGTAGCCAGTCTAGTTGGAAAGAGAAGAAAGGCTAACCGGCACCGATTACCTAGACAGATACATTGACCTCTATCAAATTCACTAACATAATCAATTAATCAATTTAATCAAAGAAGCAATAATAATTTTTCTAAGGTCTTGCCGAAATTTTGGCAAAATCTCCTCTATTCTTTGACCTAACGCCCCAAAGAAAATTCAATCAAAAGCAACAACACAAGCCCTCAGGCTCACAACAACAATTATAATGCCCATCTGAGGCCTACAAGAAACTTAATCTAGGTCCAACCTTCCAAAATCCATCTGGGTCTCTAACTTCTCTATAGTCCAAATAATTACTTTTAGCACTTCAAAAATTATAAAAATATTCCTGGATGTCCTCTACATTTTCCTTGTATTAATTAAAATCATTTTACTAAATTTTTCTAAGCCAAAAATATTTTGTCGATTTAACTAGCTAGCTTAAATAAGGAACCAACAACAAAATTTGAGTTAAGGACTTCCTTTGCAAATTCTGTTACCAACACGTCTAAAACGTCAAACAATGTTGGAAACGACTGTAAACACAATCCCTTTCTGAGATAGCTCATCAGACACCCTGACCGAGCTGAAAACTCGATCTCGAGTGCTAGTGACCTATTGCTGATCAGATTACACCTAAACAAAACCCAAAAATTATTAATAATTATATTTAATTTTTGGGCATCAAAAAAGTCAAAAATCTTACCAAGCAATTTGGACCGTCTGATGATTGCCTTTTTCAAACGGTGTCTGATCGGAGCAGGGTCAACCCCATCTTGAAGGTTTCATCACTCTGAGTCCATCGGTGGTCTCGGATCATCAATCCAACGGTTGGATCATCCTAGATTTGATCGAAAAGATTGAAAAACTCGAAACTTCTCTCATTCATAACTTTTTCCTCCAAACACCATTTGCTGCAAAATTAGTATCAAAAGAAAGCCCTCGGAATAAGTTTTCCAACGCCATCAGAATCATCTTGATTGGACGTCCGATGGAGCAAAAATAGCACCTGGAAGTTGCTGCCCTTGCACACGCATTTTTCTCTCTCCTCCCTCGTTTGCCGCCACTTCTGGTGGTTCTGGGCACCATTCACCAGTGCTTGTGCCAGCCATCGAGAGCCTCATCGGTGGTGGGTCGAGCTTATGGCCAAAAACTATGGACGAAAAAAGAAAGAAGAAGAGGAGGGAAAGAGAGAGAAACTTGGGGAAGAAGGGGAGGGGGGGGGGGGGGGGGGGGGTTTATTCCTAGAAAAATTTCAACTTTCATTTTTTTTTTCTGACACAATTTGCGTCTCGTCTTTGCCAACCTTTTTATTATTATTATTATTATTATTGTTATATACCACCAAATCCAACAAAACAAATTAATAAAATTTAATTAAATTTCCTTGTAATATAACTAATTAATAAATTTAAGTACCACTACTAAATATTTAAATTATTTCACTTAACTAAAATAATCAATATATTAAATTATTTATGTTTCAATACTAAAAAAAATATTTAAAATTTATAATAGAGTTTAGATATAAATAAAAGCATGACAATACCAATATTTTAATATTTAATATAATATTAAACTTTAAAACTAATCATTTAAATTTAAAATTGAAACTTTAAAATAATTTTATAAAATATATTTAAAATAAATAAAATATCATTAAATTAATCATTTTATAATTTATTTAAATTTTATAATTTTTCAAGGCATTACATTACCCACTCACGGCTATACCAAAGCTCAACACAATTAAGTTTGCAGGCTAAGAAAATCTTTATATGACCTTAAACAGGCTGGTAGACAATGGAATAAAGAACTTACCTCCAAGTTGCTTGAATTTGGGTTTATGCAATCAGCCCATGATCACTGCCTATTCACCAAAGGGAATTCAAATTCTTTCCAGTTGCTCATTGTCTATGTCGATAACGTTCTCATTGCTGGTGATTGTGAAGCTGACATTATTTCTACCAAACTATACCTGCATCAACAATTTACAATTAAGGATTTGGGCTATGCTAAATTCTTTCTTGGGTTAGAAATTGCATGGTCTACCTCAAGAATGTATATTAACTAGCGCACGTAAGATATTATTACTGATGCTGGTCTCAAAGATGCCAAAGCAGCCCAAGTTCCTTTTCCCTGTGCGTTTAAACTCACAGTTGATGATGGTGCTCTGTTATTTGATTCTGCAAAGTATCGTAGACTTGTGGGTCGACTATTGTATTTGAATTTATCCAGACCAAATATTACTTTTTCGGTACAACAATTGAGTCAATTTATGCAGAATGCTCATCAGATTGGGATGCTCCTATGCATGTTCTTCGCTACTTAAAAGGCTGCCCGGGTAAAGGTCTCTTCTTTCTTGCCAACAATCGCTTTAATCTCTCGGCCTATTGTGACGCAGATTGGGCCTTTTGCACAGACACTAGGAAGTCTGTTACTGGGTTCTGCATATTCCTTGTAGCTCCCTCATTTCATGGAAATCAAAGAAACAAGCCACTGTTACAGAAGCATGGCATCCACAGTTTGCGAACTTCAGTGGCTTTCTTATCTTCTTCAAGATTTTCGAATCTCTTTTCCCACTCCTATTCCTCTCCATTGCGACAACAAGCAGCTTCACATAGCTGCCAATTCGGTCTTCCACGAACGCACCAAGCACCTGGACATTGCCTGTCATATTGTTCGGGATCAATCCCTCAACGGGTTTGTCAAACCAATGCACGTGTCCTCTAAACTCCAACTAGCTGATGTTTTTACAAAGTGTTTGGTTTGCCCATTATTTCCTTTTTTCATTTCCAAGCTGGGACCGGTAAGTCCTTCCCAGGTTCCAGCTTGAGGGGGCGCTGAGAAGATGGTTGAGCAACGGCTAGTTGTCGAAACGGTGCGTAGCTGCGCGCAGCTATTGTTAAGTTATGGAGTTGGCCAAAACAATGCGCAGCAACTTAAATGAAACGATGTGTTTAGAAGAAGAATTAAGAGGACAAGTTACTCATGGTAAACGCTGCGTATTGCAAAGACAAAAGCTATTCTCACAGATCAGCATCAGAGTCAGCTATATATGGTAAAAGAAGAAAATGGCGGGAGAATTTGTTATCAGTTTGTTAGAAATGTTAAAGCTGTTATGGAATTTCCTAGAATCCTCTAGAACAGTTTTCTCGTGTGCAGATGTCTATATATATACTTAGTGAACTTTTGTAAAGCAGTTTTTTTTCAGATTAATGCACTCAATCTTTCAGTTCATAGATTTCTCTATTCCATTTTTTTTTTTTTTGGTTCAATTTGTTAGCTGGAGATTCAAGCAGATGCGAGGGGCACCAAAACCCGTTGGAAGCTCAGTTGGAGCAGTTGGAGTTGTTGTACCTGTTGTAACTGAATTGTAACAGCTTAGTTCTTCATTAAGTGTATAAATACACCAATGCTGTGCTGGGGAAAGGGGAACGATAATTAATTAGTCTTCTCTCCTGTTCTTCTACTGGAAATTCTCTCTTCCTCTCTCCCTTTGAATTTCTCTATTTATGTATATTCTATCTGATCTTGTTAATGAAAAGTTCTTAATTTCTCGGCCCTGTTTCTCTGTTTGTTATCTATTCTGTGTTCATCTTCTGTTTTTGAAATTTAGTTCACATCAATATCCTAGTGGTAAATGCGCTGCGTATTGACATGTATGTCAAATGTGGGATGTTTGATTATGGAAGGAGACTGTTTAAACATTAATGGAATGAGAATTAAGGATCTTGGAATGCTATATGTGTTGACTGGACGTACAATCAATGGACGCATGAGAGAGGCATTGGAATTGTTTGATGAAATGATTCCATATGGCATGAGACCAGATGAGGTTACCTTCAATGCATTGTTATCGGGTTGTAGCATTATACTTGTTTGGTAAATATCCTGGGTGGGGCTGGAAGAATTGAGGAGGCTATGGAGATGCAGATAGTTAGAAGCATGCCCATGAGGATGCCAGCATATGGGGATCATTGCTTAACTCATGCCACCTCCATGGTGACGTCTCTCTTGGAGAGGCTATAGCAGAGCAATTGTTTGAGCTTGAGCCAAATAATTCCGGGAATTATGTTATGCTTTCAAATATTTATGCAAATGCTGTATGTGGGACTTTGTACGCAAGGTTCAAGAGATGATGCAAATAAGAGGAATTAAGAAAGAGGTTGGATGTAGTTAGATACAAGTAAAGAAGAGAGTAGTTCACACATTTGCAGCCTGAGGGGGTTTTGAGTTCCGTAATTCTTCTGAGTATAAGAAGATCTGGAATGTATCGTCAGATCTCAGATGCTATGAAAGATATTGGTTATGTCCCTGACACATGCGTTGTTTTCCATTATGTAAATGAAGAAACAAAAGCAATGTGGGTATGTGGGCATAGTGAGCGGCTAGCAACCATTTTTGCACTCATAAATACTGCTAGTGGAATGCCTATTAGGATTACAAATAATCTTCTTGTTTGTGTAGATTGTCACTTTTGGATAAAGGCTGCTTCAAGGGTAACAGGAGGGACTATTGTTTTCTAATAAACACAAATCGGTTCTACCACTTTAAAGCAGGTGTATATTCTCGCAAGGATTACTTGTAATTGGTAAAACCTTTGCACATATACATAATTGTTTAAATCTTTTGTATTCCTTTTTATTTCTGGTTATCCCATTTTTTATTTAGTATATTCTATGTTGGGATCAAGAGTATCCATTTGTGACAGTTAAGGTTAGAAAGTAGTCAAGTCTGTCATTTCTGTTAGTAGAGCAGTTATAGCTCAGCTGATAAATAGCAAGAGAACAATTGTAAATGGTTTATGCTTTTACTGAATCACTAACAAGAGTGTTTCTCTCTGGAGAATTCTATTCTCTCTGCTCTTTATCTCTTACTTCCCCTCTCTTTCTCACTTCCCACTACATCAGTTAAGTCCTATAAGCTTGGGACTTAAAATTCTACAGCAA